>NW_027650143.1:0-2500 GCF_965287045.1 Carcharhinus amblyrhynchos
CTCTCCTTTCCTTCTCTATGAATGGTATGCTTTGTCTGTATAGCGCACAAGAAACAATACTTTTTGCTGTATCCCAGTACACGTGACAATAGTAAATCAAATATTAAGTTGATCTTTCTCTACACCCTCGCTGTGACTGTAACATTACATTCTGCACCCTGTCCTTTCCTTCTCTATGAACAGTATGCTTTGTCTGTATAGCGCGCTAGAAACAATACTTTTCACTGTATCCCAGTACATGTGACAATAATAAATCAAAGTGAATCAAATCAGAGTTTAAAATCCAGGTGGGGCTGGACAGGCGAGATGCGGGAAGATTGTCACAGAACCATAGAACCCCACAGTGCAGAAAGAGGCCTGTTGGCCCATCGAGTCTGTACCGAACACAATCCCACCCCATATCCCAACATATTGTACCCACTAATCCCTCTAACCTACACATCCTGGGACACTAAGGGACAATTTAGCATGGCCAATCCACCTAACCTGCACATCTTTGGACACTAAGGGACAATTTAGCATGGCCAATCCACCTAACCTGCACATCTTTGGGCACTAAGGGGCAATTTAGCATGGCCAATCCACCTAACCTGCACATCTTTAGACACTAAGGGACAATTTAGCATGGCCAATCCACCCTAACCTGCACATCTTTAGACACTAAGGGACAATTTAGCATGGCCAATCCACCTAACCTGCACATCTTTGGACACTAAGGGGCAACTTAGCATAGCCAATCCACCCTAACCTACATATCTTTGGACTGTGGGAGGAAACCGGGGCACCCGGAGGAAACCCATGCAGAGATGGGGAGAACGTGCAGTCTCCACACAGGCAGTGACCCGAGCTGGGAATCGAACCCGGGTCCCTGGCGCTGTGAAGCAGCAGTGCTAACCCACTGTGCTACTGTGCCGCCCCAATTGTTTCTGATTGTTGGGGAAGTCCAGAACTAAGGGGTCACAGTCTAAGAACTGGGTGGCACGGTGGCACAGAGAGTTAGCGCTGCTACCTCACTGCGTCAGGGATTCAGGTTCAATTCCTTTACTGGGGTTACTATCTGTGTGCATGTTCTCCCCGTGTCTGCGGGGGTCTGCTCCGGTTTCCTCCCACACTCCAATGACGTGCGGGTTCGTTTGAATGCAATACCCTGGTTCCCCCTCCCCACCTTTCCCCCCATATCCCTTTAGCCCCCTCCCCAAGATCTATATCTAAAATCTCTTGAAATCACACAACATTTTGGCCTTTCTGTGGGGGTGAATTCCACCTCTGGGTGAAGAAATTTAGAACATAGAACATTACAGCGCAGTACAGGCCCTTTGGTCCTCGATGTTGCGCCGACCAGTGGAACCAATCTAATGACCCTCTAACCTAAACTATTCCAATGTTACCCATATGCCTATCCACTGACCATTTGAACGTCCTTAAAGTTGGCGAGTCCACAACTGCTGCAGGCAGGGCATTCCACGCCCTCTGAGTAAAGAACCTACCTCTGACATCCGTCCTATGATTACCACCCCTTAATTTAAAGCTATGTCCCCTCGTGTTAGCCATCACCATCCGAGGAAAAAGGATCTCACTGTCCACCCTATCCAATCTTCTGATCACCTTGTATGCCTCAATTAGGTCACCACGTAACCTCCTTCTCTCTAATGAAAATAACCTCAAGTCCCTCAGCCTTTACTCATAAGACCTTCCCACCATACCAGGCGACATCCTGGTAAACCTCCTCTGCACCCTTTCCAATGCCTCCACATCTTATAATGCGGCGACCAGAACTGTACGCAATACTCCAAGTGCGGCCGCACCAGGGTTTTGTACTGTTGTAACATGACCTCACGGCTCCGAAACTCAATCCCTCTACCAATAAAAGCTAACACACTGTATGCCTTCTTAACAACCCTATCAACCTGGGTGCCAACATGTACCCCGAGATCTCTCCTCACCTCAGTCCTAAAAGGTTTACCCCTTATCCTCAAAGTATGACCCCTCTATGGCATCTAACCACGTTCCTGTTGATGGAGTCCAGCAAAGGTTCACCAAAACTGATTTCCGGAATAGCAGGACTGTCGTAAGAAGAGAGAGACTGGATCCACTGGGATCTCACTGGGATCTAGAAGACCGAGAGGGGATCTCATCGAAACATATCAAATCCTGATGGGATTCGACAGGCTAGATGTGGGAAGAGTGTTCCTGATGTTGGGGAAGCCCAGAACTAGGAGGGGGTCACGGTCTGAGAATAAGGGGTAAGCCAGTCAGGTCGGAGATAGGGAAGAAGTTCTTTACTCGGAGAGTTGTGGAATTCTCGACCACAGAAAGATGTTGGGGGCCAGTTTGTTGGATGTGTCCAAGGGTGAGCTGGATGTAGCCCTGGTGGCTAAAGGAATCGAGGGGGTATGGAGAAAAAGTGGGTACCGAGGGTGCAATGATCAGTCATGCTCATACTGGTAGCCTCGAGGGGCCGAATGGCCTTCTCCTGCACCGATTCTCTATTATTAATGGG
>NW_027650143.1:7500-97500 GCF_965287045.1 Carcharhinus amblyrhynchos
CTCTCTCTCCATCTTTCTCTCTCTCTCTCTGTCTCTCTGTATCTCTATCTCTTCCTCTGTCTCTCTGTCTCTCTCTCTCTCGCCATCACTCTCTCTCTTTCTACTTTCCTCTCTCCACCTTCCTCTGTCTCTCTGTATCTCTATCTCTTCCTCTCTCTCTCTCTCTATCACTCTCTCTCTCTTTCCATTTTTCTCTCTCCACCTTCCCCTCTCTCTCTCTCTCTGTCTCCTCTCTCTGCCTCTCTCTTTGTCTCCCTCTCTCTCTCTCTGTCTCTCTCTCTCCATCTTTCTCTCTCTCTCTCTGTCTCTCTGTATCTCTATCTCTTCCTCTGTCTCTCTGTCTCTCTCTCTCTCTCCATCACTCTCTCTCTTTCTACTTTCCTCTCTCCACCTTCCTCTGTCTCTCTGTCTCTCCCACTCTCTGTCTCCCTCTCCCTCTCTCTGTCTCCTTCTGTCTCTGTCTCTCTCTTTGTCTCCATCTCTGTCTGTCTGTCTGTCTCTCTCTGTCTCTGCACCCTAGCTATGACTGTAATGCAACGTTCTGCACCCTCTCTTTCTTTCTCTATGAACGGTATGCTTTGTCTGTATAGCGTGCAAGAAACAATACTTTTCACTGTATCCCAATACATGTGAAAATAATAAATCAAATCAAATATTAAGGTAATCTTTCTCTACACCCTAGCTGTGACTGTAACACTACATTCTGCACCCTCTCCTTTCCTTCTCTATGAACGGCATGCTTTGTCTGTATCGCGTGCAAGAAACAATACTTTTCACTGTATCCCAGTACATGTGACAATAATATTCCATGGAGGAGAGTCTGGTTCACTGGAGTTGTTATCCTTTGAGCAGAGAAGGAGTGATTGAGGTGCACAGAATTATGGGGAGGCCACGGCCTAGTGGTATTGTCGTTGGACTACTAATCCAGAAACTCAGCTAATGTTCTGGGGGACCCGGGTTCGAATCCCGCCACGGCAGATGGTGGAATTTGAATTCAATAAAAAATATCTGGGATTAAGAATCTCCTGATGACCCATTGTGGGAAAAACCCATCCGGTTCCCTTTAGGGAAGGAAATCTGCCGTCCTTACCCCGGTCTGGCCTACATGTGACTCCAGAGCCACAGCAATGTGGTTGACTCTCAACTGCCCCTCCAAGGGGCAACTAGGGATGGGCAATAAATACTGGCCCAGCCAGCGAAGGCCGTGTCCCATGAATGAATATTAAAAAAAACTTCCTCCCTAACAGCACTGTGGGGTGTACCTACACCACACACAGGGGACTTACTGATGTCCAATCACAATCCTGGAACTCCCTCCCTAACAGCACTGTGGGTGTACCTACACCACACACAGGAGACGGTAGCAGGTTCAGGTTGGCGGTTCACCCACCACCTTCTCAAGGGGGGGCAATTAGGGATGGGGGATAGATACTGGGCCCGGCCAGAGGCTCCCATGTCCGCATTAAGTGTGTTAAAAGCCGTGCGATGTGAAATCTGGAGTGTTTGGGTGTGCAGTTGCTGACACTGTTGTTTTGCCGTGCTGTGTCTAATCGCTGTCTCCTTTTCTGCCCCCCCCACCTCACCCCTCCGTCTCTGCCTCTCTACCGACCAGCAGAAGACCACCTGGTTGAAGGTGAGTAGTTCATTTACTCTGTCCCTGTTTCTTTGTGATGTAGCTGAAGGTTGTGTCCTCTGCTTAATGGGAGGAGGTTCCACTGACTGAAAGCGGTGGGATTGCGAAGGTCTCGATATTTCATGACTTGTCAAAATGCCTCTTACTTGTGGAAATAAACCTGTATCCTTGGAGACATCACAGGGCGAGCTTCCCCCACACCCGAGCCCGGGACTTGGTATGTGATCGCACGCTCGTAGGATGGTGTGACAGAGAGAAGAGACCACACACACACTCACACACACACACACACACTCTCATATACACACACACACTCACTGTCTCACACACACACTCACACACACACTCACTCACACACACACTCACTCACACACACACACTCACACTCACTCTCATATACACACACACACTCACTGTCTCACACACACACTCACACACACACACACACACTCACTCACTCACACTCACACGCACACACTCACACACACACTCTCTCACACACAGTCACACGCTCACACACTCGCACGCTCACACAGACACATTCACACACACGCTCACACACGCTCACACACACACACACGCTCACACACTCTCATGCACACACACACATACACGTACACACTCACATACCCACTCACACACTCTCTCACACACACATATACACACACACACATGCGCTTTCTCACACACACACACACTCGCACACACACTCAAACACACGCACACACTCACACACACACTCTCACACACACACACTCACACACACACTCTTAGACACACACACTCACACATACACGCACACACGCAAACGCACTCAAACTCACTCACACACACACACTCACACACACACGCTCACACACACAGACACATAGACACACACACACACACATACACACTGAAATATCCACCTTTGAATCTCTCAGGAATGTTGAGGTTATTGTCTTAGTGCAGATCTGTAAGTCACCAGTCTGCCTGCATCCAGGGAGTCTCAGGGGACCGTGCTGCCCCCTATCCCTCGCTGAAACATTGCAGGAGCGACTAGATTGCGTTGCCGACTCCCGGGGCTTTCACAAAGGTGCCTGCCCCCACCTCCCTTACCTCGCTCTGGGAGACAGATTATCTGCCACGGGGAGGCCTCCCAGCCCCTAACATCAAACATTTCCTGCAGGGAACCGTTAGACCCCACCCCAGCAGGGGGGGACGTTTGGAAACTACTCTGGAACCAGCGGATAAAGACGGGAATATTCCCTGGCAGGTCGGGTGGCGGGGAGTGAGAAACTGTACTGTAGCGAAGGGCCATCGACCCGAAACGATAGCTTTGCCCCTCGCCCCACCGACATCGAACGGGGGGGGGGGGGATTCCCCCTGCGTTCTCCCGCCCCTTCCAGAATCTGCGACGCTTTCCTGTTTGAATGCCTCGTTAAACAAAGAAAAGTTCGCCTGAGTTTTTCGCGTGAAGCGGGGAGAACGGCATAAAGCAGGGGCTTTTAAATTCTCTTCAAAAGAGCAAAGCGCCTGCGATAGATCAATGCTTACCCCGTTAGTTACCTAACCCCTTCCCCCTTGTGTTTTGAGCTGTCATCAGCAGGGAGATATATACATCGAAACATAGAAACTAGAAGCAGGAGGAGGCCATTTGGCCCTTCCAGCCCGTTCCGCCATTCATTTTGATCACCAAATTCAATACCTTGATTCCCCACCACCTCCCCCCCCCCACCCCATATCCCTTGATCCTTTTTTAGCCCCAAGAGCGATATCTAATTCCTTCTTGACATCACACAACATTTTGGCCTCATCTACTTTCTGTGGGAGTGAATCCCACCACTCTCCAGGTGAAGAAATTTCTCCTCACCTCAGTCCTCATGGTCTCAGGGGTTTACAGCATGGAAACAGGCCCTTCGGCCCAACTTGTCCACGCCGCCCCTTTTCTTTAACCCACTCAGCTCGTCCCAATTGCCCACGGTTGGCCCACATCCCTCTATACCCACTGTACCCATGGAAAGTAGAACTAGAGGCCACAGCCTCAAAATAAGGGGAGCAGTTTAGATCGGAGTTGAGGAGGAACTTCTTCACTCAAAGGGTGGTGAGTCTCTGGAATTCTCTGCCCATTGAAGTGGTGGGGGCTGCCTCGCTAAATATACTTAAGTCACAGGTAGATAGGTTTCTGATAGACAAGGGAATTAAGGGGAGAAAGTGGGAAAGTGGAACTGATCCACTATCAGATCAGCCATGATCTTATTGAATGGCGGGGCAGGCTCGAAGGGCTAGATGGCCCTACTCCTCCTCCTATTTCTTATGTTCTGAAATGCTTTTTAAAAGACGGAATTGTACCCACCTCTACTACTACTTCTGGCAGCTCGTTCCAGACACTCACCAACCTCTGTGTGAAAAAATTGCCCCTCTGGACCCTTTTGTATCCCTTCCCTCTCACCTTAAACCCTCTAGTTTTAGACTCCCCCACCTTTGGGAAAAGATATTGACTATCTAGCTGATCTGTGCCCCCTCATTATTTTATAGACCTCTATAAGATCACCCCTCTACGCTCCAGAGAAAAAAGTCCCAGTCTATCCAGCCTCTCCTTATAACTCAATCCATCAAGTCCTGGTAGCGTCCCAGTAAATCCTTTCGAACCATAGAAATTTACAGCTCAGAAACAGGCCTTTTGGCCCTTCTAGTCTGTGCTGAACCATTTTTTGCCTAGTCCCACTGACTGGACCATATCCCTTCACACCCCTCTCACCCATCCAAGTTTTTCTTAAAAGTGGCCCCGCATTTATCCGGCAGCTCTTTCTCACACCCACCACTCTCTGCGTGAAGAATCTCCCCCTAGTATTCCCTTTTCTCCTTTCACCCTTAACCCATACCCTCTGGTTTTTTTTTCTCCCCTGAGCCTCAGTGGAAAAAAGCCTGCTTGCATTCACTCTATCTAAACCCATCTCACCTTATGCACCTCTATCAAATCTCCCCCTCATTCTCCAGGGAATAAAGTCGTAACCCATTCAATCTCTCTCTCAGCTTCTCAAGTCCTAGCAACATCCTCGTGAACCTTCTCTTTCAACCTTATTTACATCCTTCCTGTAATTAGGTGACCAGAACTGTATACAATACTCTAAATTCAGTCTCACCAACGCCTCATATAGCCTGACCATAACACTCCAATATTTATACTCGATACTTTTCTGTGCTCTTTCTAGTTTAATAATATCCTTTCTATAAAAGGGTGACCAGGACTGTACATAGTTAAGGTACACTGGGCCTTTATATCTCCTTCTCTGGTCAGAACCTTCCACTCACCTGACAAAAGGAACACTGTTTCCGAAAGCTTGTGGGTTTACTACCAAATAAACTGGTTGGACTTTAACCTGGTGTTGTGAGACTTCTTACTGGGAAGATTGGGATTTTCCGATTCCCGTGTCGTCCGATTCCCACCTCTGGGAGGCATTGGCGGGCGTCCAGAGGTCGGGGGGGGGGGCGGCGGCGGGGGAAGAAAGTTGACGGAACGCGTGAACGGTCGGTCGGAATTAGGGAAAGGATTCCACCTCCCCGGGTCCCAGAATCGGACTGGATAATCCCGCCCCCTGCGTTCGTCCCTGAGACGACACTGGCCGTGAACATTTTTTGTAGTGCCGGAGTTGAACCATTACGCGGTTGGGGGGAGGGGTGTGCGGGGAGCTGAGGAATCGTAGATTCCCTACGGCGCAGAAAGAGGCCATTCGGCCCCTTCAGCCCACACCGACTCTGACTGAGCATCCCACCCAGGCCTTATCCCTGTAGGCCTTGTATTTACCCCACTAATCCACCCAACCAGCACATCTTTGGACACTAAGGGGCAATTTAGCACGGCCAATCCACCCAACCAGCACATCTTTGGACACTAAGGGACAATTTAGCGTGGCCAATCCACCCAACCAGCACATCTTTGGACACTGAAGGACAATTTAGCATGGCTAATCCACCCAACCAGCACATCTTTGGACACTAAGGGGCAATTTAGCATGGCCAATCCACCTAAGCTGCACATCTTTGGACACTAAGGGGCAATTTAGCATGGTCAATCTCCCTAACCTACACATCTTTGGACACTAAGGGGCAATTTAGCATGACCAATCTACTTAAGCTGCGCATCTTTGGACACTAAGGGGCAATTTAGCATGGCCAATCCACCTAACCCGCACATCTTTGGACAGTAAGGGGCAATTTAGCACAGCCAATCCACCTAACCTGCACATCTGTGGACACTAAGGAGCAATTTCACCTGGCCAAACCACCTAACCCACATATTTTTGACATCTTTGAGAAAAGATTTTCCTCAAATTCCCCCTAAACCTCCCACCCCTCACTTTTAACTTGTGTCCCCTTGTAACTGACCTTCCAACTAAGGGGAACAGCTGCCCCCTATCCATCCTGTCCATGCCCCTCATAATCTTGCACCCCTCAATTGGATCGCCCCTCAGTCTTCTCTGCTCCGGAGAAAACAACCCAAGTCTTACCCAACCTCTCTTCGTAACTTACATGTTCCATCCCAGGCAGCGTCCCGGTGAATCTCCTCTGCGCCCCCCCCCACTCCTCCAGTGCGATCACATCCTTCCTGTAATGTGGCGACCAGAACTACACACAGTGCCCCCAGCTGTGGCCTCACCAAAGCTCTACACAACTCCATCATGACCTCTCTACCTTTGTAATCTACACCCCAATTAGTAAAGGCCAGTGTGCCTTTTTCACCACCCTAATAACCTGCTTTTCCGCCTTCAGAGATCCCTGGGCAAACACACCAAGGTCCCTTCGCTCTTTGGAATGTCCCAGTGTCACACTTTCGTAGTATATCCTTCCTTGTCAAATTACTTGAAGTGGACAGGAGTCCAGTTTTGGCCCCCTTATTCGGGGAAGGATGTGGTGACGTTGGAGGCAGTTCAGAGGAGGTTCACTCGATTGATTCCAGAGACGAGGGGTTTGTCGGATGGAGAGAGATTGAACAGTTGAGGCCGATACTCTCTGGGATGAGGGGGGATCAAATGGAGGTCTACAAGATGGTAAAAGATCTGGATAACGTAGACGGGGAGTGGAAGCTTCCTCTTGTGGGACATTCTAGAACGAGAGGTCATAATTTTAGGGTAAAATTTAAAACAGAGTTGGAGGGGAAACTACATGGACCCGAGTTGGATCTTTGGCTTGGCTCGGTGTCTGTGGGAGTTTGCACATTCCCCCCGTGCTTGCGTGGGTTTCCTTCCACACCCCAAAAACGTGCTTTTAGCCTGATTGGTGTTAACAAATTGTCCCTAAATTAGACCTCCCTCGATCTGGCGCACCTATAATTCTCTAAATTTGCACCCCTTTATTGTGGAGTCCAAGAGGCGTAGACAAAAGTTGAGGGTAGAAGAAGGATTGGAATGAGGCGTTGACTGAGTGTTAAACTGGGCGGCGCGGGCTTGTTGGGCCGAAGGGCCTGTTCCCTGTGCTGTGTTGTTCTTTGTTCTCCCGAAGGGTTGTGAATCTGTGGGATTCGCTCCCCCCAAAGTGCGGTGGGTGCCGGGACAGTGAGTAAATTTAAGGAGGGAGTTGGACAGATTTTTAATTGGGAATGGGGGTGAAGGGTTATGGGGAGATGGCAGGAAAATAGGGATGAGGAGCATATCAGCCATGGCGGAGCAGACTCGATGGGCCGAATGGCCTAATTGTGCTCTATTATCTTACAAACTCATGAACTCGGAGTCATTGCTTACCCATTGTGACCATCCAGCATCACACCCCACTCATCACTGACATACCAACCAGTGAAAACAGAGTATCCTTCCGCATCTGCCATGATGTTATTCGATGTCAATGGTGATTTCATTTGATTTATTATTGTCACGTGTACTGGGATACAGTGAAAAGTATTGTTTCTTGTGCAGTATACAGACAAAGCATACCGTTCATAGAGCACATGGGGAGAAGGAAAAGAGAGGGTGCAGAATGTAGTGTCACAGCTAGTGTGTAGAGAAAGATCAGCTTAATATTTGATTTGATTTATTATTGTCACATGTATTGGGATACAGTGAAAAGTATTGTTCTTGTGCGCTATACAGACAATGCACACCGTTCATAGAGAAGGAAAGGAGAGGGTGCAGAATGTAGTGTTACAGTCACAGCTAAGGTATAGAGAAAGATCATCTTAATGTTTGATTTGATTTATTATTGTCACATGTACTGGGATACGGTGAAAAGTATTGTTCCTTGCGCATTACACGGACAAAGCATACTGTTCATAGAGTACATGGGGGAGACAGAAAGGAGAGAGTGCAGAATGTAGTGTTACAGTCATAGCTAGGGTGTAGAGAAAGATCAACTTAATATTTGACTTGATTTATTATTGTCACATGTATTGGGACACAGTGAAAAGTATTGTTTCTTGCGCACTATACAGACAAAGCATACCGTTCATAGAGAAGGAAAAGAGAGGGTGCAGAATGTAGTGTTACAGTCACAGCTAGGGTGTAGAGAAAGGTCAGCTTAATATTTGATTTGATTTATTATTGTCACATGTACTGGGATACAGTGAAAAGTATTGTTTCTTGCGCACTATACAGACAAAGCATACCGTTTATAGAGAAGGAAAGGAGAGGGTGCAGAATGTAGTGTTACAGTCACAGCTAGGGTGTAGAGAAAGATCAGATAATGTAAGGTAGGTCTATTCTAAAGTCTGACAGCAGCAGGGTAGAAGCTGTTCTTGAGTCATTCGGTACGGGACCTCAGACTTTTGTATCTTTTTCCTGACGGAAGAAGGTGGAAGAGAGAATGTCTGGGGTGTGTGGGGGGTCCTTGATCTGGAGTCTCTGGAGCGTGGGGGAGGTGGGGAGGAATGTTTATCGGAGGCGATGCGTTTTGTATTCTGCTGGAGAGTCTCTGGCTCTTATCTCTCTCTGTCCATGCTGTTCCCCAGATAGCCCACGTTACGATTGATAAGATTGCCTTTACCACACAGACCTGTACCGATTAGATAGGAAAGGATTGTCATCAGGGAATTCCGAGTGTGGGAGAAGGGTGGGGGGGAGGGTGGTCAAAGGTGAGGCGGTGGGGGGAGGGGAGGGCTAACATGCCAAGAACAGGCTGCGTTTGAAAAGCTGAGGCAAGATTTTCATCTCTTTACCTCCAAACATTCCTTTTTTAGGAAACACTCTGTATTGGGGCAAGGTGAGGGAAAATCGCAACTTAAGTGTTTGGCATTTACAGCACAGATTCAGGCCATTCAGCCTCTCTACCCCCGTGCTGGCATCCCTGTCCCGCACCTAGCCTGCTCCCACTCCCCGTCTCCTTCCTGTTTTTATCCAGCGATGGCCGAATGGTATTATCGCTCAGACTGTTAATCCAGAAACTCAGCTAATGTTCTGGGGGACCCGGGTTCGAATCCCGCCACAGCAGAGGGTGGAATTTGAATTCAATAAAAAAAAATCTGGGATTAAGAATCTACTAATGACCCATTGTGGGAAAAACCCATCCGGTTCCCTTTCGGGAGGGGAATCTGCCGTCCTTACCCCGGTCTGGCCTACATGTGACTCCCAGAGCCACAGCAATGTGGTTGACTCTCAACTGCCCCTCCAAGGGGCAACTGGGCAATAAATGCTGGCCCAGCAAGTCACGCCCATGTCCCAGAATGAATAATAAAAAAACTTAAATATATCGACACTTATTCACCGCAAGCATTTCATGTGGGAGCGAGTCCCACATTCTCCCCCACTCCCCGTGGGAGCGAGTCCCACATTCTCCCCCACTCCCCATGGGAGCGAGTCCCACATTCACTCCCCGTGGGAGCGAGTCCCACATTCACTCCCCGTGGGAGCGAGTCCCACATTCACTCCCCGTGGGAGCGAGTCCCACATTCAGTCCCCGTGGGAGCGAGTCCCACATTCTTCCCCCCACTCCCTGTGGCAGCGAGTCCCACATTCTCCCCCCACTCCCTGTGGCAGCGAGTCCCGCATTCTCCCCCCACTCCCTGTGGCAGCTAGTCCCACATTCTCCCCCACTCCCCCTGTGGGAGCGAGTCCCACATTCTCCCCCACTCCCCATGGGAGCGAGTCCCACATTCTCCCCCACTCCCCCTGTGGGAGCGAGTCCCACATTCTCCCCCACTCCCCATGGGAGCGAGTCCCACATTCGCTCCCCGTGGGAGTGAGTTCCACATTCTCCCCCACTCCCCCCGTGGGAGCAAGTCCCACATTCTCAGTCACTCCCTGTGGGAGCAAGTTCCACATTCCAGATCCAGCACTTTTGCCTCACAACATCAGGGACCCGGGTTCAATTCCTGGCGTAGGTCACTGTCTGTGTGGACTTTGCACATTCTCCCCATGTCTGCGTGGTTTCTTCTGGGTGCTTCGATTTCCTCCCACAGTCCGAAAGATGTGCAGGTTAGATGGATTGGCCATGCTAAATTGCCCCTTAATGTCCAAAGATGTGTAGGTTAGGTGGATTGGCCATGCTAAATTGCCCCTTAGTGTCCAAAGATGTGCAGGTTAGGTGGATTGGCCATGCTAAATTGCCCCTTAATGTCCAAAGATGTGTAGGTTAGGTGGATTGGCCATGCTAAATTGCCCCTTAGTGTCCAAAGATGTGCAGGTTAGGTGGATTGGCCATGCTAAATTGCCCCTTAGCACCCAAAGATATGCAGGTTAGGTGGATTTGCCATGCTAAATTGCCCCTGCTTGTCAGGAGGGTTTATTGGTGGAGTTTGATGGGGAGGGGATCTGGGTGGGATTGTTGTGGGTGCAGGTCCGATGGGCTGAATGGCCGCTTCTGCACTGCAGGGGTTCTATGATTCACAAATGAACCCACCCCCAGACCGGATGGGATGGCTAAGGGGGCTTAAAAAGTGAGGTCGACACCCAACAATATTCCGGACTTGACGCGGGGAATGTTGGCGCGTGGGGTAACCATTGTGGAGAGTGTTGGGGGTAAGGAGGGAGGGGCAGTTTCGGGTAACTGGGTTACATAGAACATAAGAACATAATAGGAGCAGGAGTGGGCCATCTAGCCCTTCGAGCCTGCCCCGCCATTCAATAAGATCATGGCTGATCTGAAGTGGATCAGTTCCACTTTCCTGCTTTTCCTCCATAACCCTTAATTCCCTTATCGTGGACATTCCTCGTGAGGGCGGAAGGAGGATGGTTGCAGAACGGCGAGAGAGGGGGAGTGGAGTAGGTGGCCATGTGGAAGTGGGCATAAGGGTGTTTTTGTGTGGGGGGTTGGGGGGAGAGAGCGAGAGGAGGATAAGAAGCAATTTAGCATGGCCAATCCACCAACCTGCAGATCTTTGGACAGTAAGGGGCAATTTAGCATGGCCAATCCACCTAACCTGCACATCTTTGAACACTAAGGGGCAATTTAGCATGGCCAATCCACCAACCTGCAGATCTTTGGACAGTAAGGGGCAATTTAGCATGGCCAATCCACCTAACCTGCACATCTTTGGACACTAAGGGACAATTTAGCATGGCCAATCCACCTAACCTGCACATCTTTGAACACTAAGGGGCAATTTAGCATGGCCAATCCACCTAACCTACACATCTTTGGACAGTAAGGGGACAATTTAGCACGGCCAATCCACCTAACCCACACAACTTTTAACACTAAGGGGCAATTTAGCATGGCTAATCCATCTAACCTGTACATCTTTGGACAGTAAGGGGCAATTTATCATGGCCAATCCACCTAACCTACACATCTTTGAACGCTAAGGGGACAATTTAGCATGGCCAATCCATCTAACCTGCACATCTTTGAACACTAAGGGGACAATTTAGCATGGCCAATCCACCTAACCTACACATCTTTGGACAGTAAGGGGACAATTTAGCATGGCCAATCCACCTAACCCCCACAACTTTTAACACTAAGGGGCAATTTAGCATGGCTAATCCATCTAACCTGTACATCTTTGGACACTAAGGGACAATTTAGCATGGCCAATCCACCTAACCCGCACATCTTTGAACACCAACGGACAATTTAGCATGGCCAATCCACCTAACCTACACATCTTTGAACACTAAGGGGACAATTTAGCATGGCCAATCCACCCTAACCTGTACATCTTTGGGCACTAAGGGGCAATTTAGCATGGCCAATCCTCCTAAGGGGGAGGGGGGGGTGGGTGGTGATCGAGGCTTCAGAACGTCAGCAGGGAGGTTCCACCCAAGTGGGGTAGGGACGCGGGAAGGTGGGGGGGTGGTTTAGACTCCCTGCTCGTCCTCAACTTAGCTTGCTCTCCCGGCAAGGCAAGCTAGCTCGCTGAGAATCGGCAGAAAGATGGCTCCTGTCACGCTCCAAGTATCTCCAGGGCCGTTGCCTGGCAACCGGATACGAAGCCGGAATTTTGATTATGTCTGATCCGATGCGGGAACGGGAAGGGTGGGGGGTGGGGAGGGGTGGGATTGCAAGAAGGCTTGCTTGAACCGACAGCCACTTTACAGAAGCTGCGATGTGCAAATGACCATCTCTTAGGGGAAGCAGAGAGCGGATTAGTGAGAGATTTATCCACACGATAGGCCCAGGCTGCCAGTCGAAAGGCATTTTTTTCTTTTGGAACCGTTCGGCGTTAATACCTCAGCAGAGGGTTGACATTTAGAAGTCACTCTGGCAGGTTGCTCCACGCGCTGAGATAGCCCGCCAGCAATGTGGCCAATTGCCGTGGTCTGGGGAGCTGGCGCGACGGCAATAATCCCCGCCCCCCCCACGACCCCCTCAATGTCAGCAAAACGAAGGAGGTGCGAAGCAGCGCAGACGGAGGCCCTTTGGCCCATCAAGCTTGCACTGACCACGCTCCCACCCAAGCCCTAACCCCCTTAACCCCAAGATCCCTACCCTGTTAATCCCCCTGACACTAAGGGGCAATTTAGCATGGCCAATCCACCTAACCTGTACATCTTTGGACACTAAGGGACAATTTAGCATGGCCAATCCACCTAACCCGCACATCTTTGGACACTAAGGGGCAATTTAGCATGGCCAATCCACCTAACCTGCACATCTTTGGACACTAAGGGGCAATTTAGCAT
Source organism: Carcharhinus amblyrhynchos (assembly GCF_965287045.1). NCBI lineage: Eukaryota > Metazoa > Chordata > Chondrichthyes > Carcharhiniformes > Carcharhinidae > Carcharhinus > Carcharhinus amblyrhynchos. The sequence goes on from NW_027650143.1 coordinate 20,164, forward strand.
GGCCAATCCACCTAACCTACACGTCTTTGGACACTAAGGGGCAATTTAGCACGGCCAATCCACCTAACCTACACATCTTTGGACACTAAGGGGCAATTTCCCATGGCCAATCCACCTAACCCACACATCTTTGGACAATAAGGGGCAATTTAGCATGGCCAATCCACCTAACCTGCAGATTTTTGGACAGTAAGGGACAATTTAGCATGGCCAATCCCCCTAACCCGCACATCTTTGGACACTAAGGGGCAAATTAGCATGGACAATCCACCTAACCTGCACATCTTTAGACACTAAGGGGCAATTTAGCATGGCCAATCCACCTAACCTGCACACCTTAGGATGCTAAGTGGCTATTTAGATTGGCCAATCCACCTAACCCGCACATCTTTGGACACTAAGGGGCAATTTAGGATGGGTGAATCTGTGGAATTCGTTGCCACAGAGGAGGCCGGGTCACTTAGTGTATTGGAATCAGAGATAGATAGGTTTCCGATTGGTGAGGGTGTTATGATCCGTAACAAGCGTTGTAGAGTGGGCTACCCTCTGTGTGAGCTGTGTGAGGAAATTGGTCTCTTTTATCCCCTTGTGCGAGAACAAAAGCCCCTGATTGGACGTGACTTAATGCCTAGCCTCCACCGCCATCGACCTTAAGCCAATGGTAGTTAGTGACCTTCCTGAGTACGGCAAACTTTCTGCACAGGGTTTTCAGAGTGGGTTAGTTAAGAGCCAACCATATTAGAACACAGAACATAGAACATTACAGCGCAGTACAGGCCCTTCGGCCCTCGATGTTGCACCGACCAGTGGAACCAATCTAATGACCCTTGAACCTAAACTATTCCAATGTTATCCATCTGCCTATCCACTGACCATTTGAATGCCCTTAAAGTTGGCAATTGGTGTGTGTGTGTGTGCGCGTGCGTATGTGTGTGCGTGCGTGCGTGCGTGTGTGCGTGCGTATGTGTGTGTCTGCACGCGTGTGTGTGCGCGCGTGTGCACACGCGTGTGTGAGAGTGCGCGTGTGTGTGCATGTGTGTGTGCATGTGTGTGCATACGTATGTGTGTGTGTGTGTGCCTGTGTGTGCGCGTGTGTGCGCGTATGTATACGCATGTGTGTGTCTACTGGGGGCAGGGGAGGGTCTGGAGTCACATGTAGGCCAGACCGGGTGAGGACAGCAGATTTCTGTCCCCTAAAGTGGGGGGAGTTTAGTGAATCAGGTGGGTTTTTATTTTACGACAATCAATGATAGTTGTAACAGTTCCCCCACCGTGACTGAAACTGGCTCTATAATTCCAGATTTTTATTAATCAAATTTAAATTCCACCAGCTGCCTGGGGTGGGTTCGAACCTGTTGTCCTTCCCAGAAGTTGGGGGGGGGGGGGATGTTGTTGGGAGGTCTCTGAGTCACTGATTTACAATGGCTACGAACACTTCTTCGAATCGTGAGCTGGCTTGCAATCTTGGGCAGACACGGAGGGCCACCTCGAGTGCGTACCGGTGACTCCGAGTGCGCATAAATAAGTGGCGGGGGGGGGGGGTAGATCGGGAGGGAGGGAAGTGAATTCTGGTTCTTTCGCCACAAGGTAGCCATCTCATAGTTGGCGGGCAAGGCTACTGAGATGAGCCGGCTGCTGATCGAATAGGACCCTCGCTTGGAAGCCAATTAATCATGAGCTGGATATGAGGGTCTGGAGGGCAGTTATTAGCAGGGAGAGTCATTCCAAATGGATAACCGATGGCAAGCCAGTGCTCCCCCGGGGGCCACTAATGGAGGAAGATGTTTTATGTGGGATGGCGGACAGTGCGAGAGGGATTGACAGAGATGTGTCAACTGGGATTGAAAGGAGAGCAACGTGTTATTAATAGCTTCTGGCACTAAAAAAGTAGCTAATATGATTACCGGGTAAGCGGTGTATTATTAAAGAACATGCGGGAGAAATGTGAGCACAAAGGAGGTTTGTCTTTTGTAACGGTGAATCCCTCTCGCACATTTGCCCGCAATCTGTCACAGACTTGCATGTTTTAGCCTGGTTGCCTTGCCCCTCGCCTGCCCTCTCCCTAAGCTCCTCCCATGTCACAGAATCTATGGCATGGAGGTAGGCCCTTCGGCCCAAACTGGCCCGTGCTAGCCAAAATGGCCGTCTAATTTAACCCCCATTTGCCCATATCCCTATTGGCGATCCGTGTATCTGTCCCAACGCCTTTTAAATGTTATGAATGTCCCCGTCTCAACCACTTCTTCTGGTTGCCTGTTCTATAAGACCACAAGAAATTGGGCCACTCGGCCCATCGAGTCTGTTCCGCCACTCAATCATGGCTGATATTTTTCTCATCTCCTGCCTTTTCCCCATAACCCCTGATCCCCCTATTAATCAAGAACCTATCTATCTCTGTCTTAAAGACACTCAACGATCCGACCTCCTCTGCGACAAAGACTTCCACAGAGTCCCCACTCTCTGGCTGAAGAAATTCCTCCTCATCTCTGTTTTAAAGGATCGTCCCTTTAGCCTGAGGTTGTGTCCCCTCTGGTTCTAGTTTTTCCTACTGGTGGAAACATTCTCTCCGCGTCCACTCTATCCAGGGCCTCTCAGTATCCTGTAAGTTTCAATAAGATCCCCTCCCTCATCCTTCTAAACTCCAACGAGTACAGACCCAGATTCCATGTGCCACTCTCTGTGTAAAAAAGGTTCCCATTAATGCTTTCCCCTCTTAAACCCAAGCCCTCTAGTTCTCGATTCCCCAACCCTGGGAGAAAAATGACTGAGTGCATTCCTCCTATCCATGCCTCTCAAGGTCTTATACACCTCCAGAAGATCACCCTTCAGTCTCCTATGCTCCAGAGAAAAAAGTCCTAGCCTGTCCAATCTCTCCCTATAACTCAGTCCCTTGCGTTCTGGCAACATCCTTGTAAATCTCTTCTGTACCCTCTCCAGTTTCATAACATCGTTGCCATAGCAAGGTGACCAAAACTGAACACAATATTCCAAGTGTGGCCTCTCCTGTACAACTGCAGCACAACTCCCCAACTACTGTACTCAATATCCTGGCTGATGAAGGCCAGCGTGTCTAAAGTCTTCGTCACTGCCCTATCTACCAGTGACTCCACCTTTAGAGAACCACGCACCTCAACTCCAAGGTCCCTCTGTTCCACGATACTCCCTAAGATCCGACCAGTCACCGTGAAAGTCCCGCCTCGATTTGACTTTCCAAAGCGCAAGGCCTCACACCATTTGCCATTTCTAGGCCCACTTCCCCAGCTGATCGAGGTTCCCGCTGCAATGTTCGAGAACCTTCCTCACTGTCTCCCACATTTTGGTCTCACCTACAACCTTACGGATCATGGCTTGTACGTTTTCATCCAAATCGTGGCTGTTTTCTCCCCTCTCTCCATTGAGCTTTGGCATCGAGGCAATAACCTGAGGCACGGTGGCACAGGTTCGATTCCCAGCTTGGGTCACTGTCTGAGTGGAGTCTGCACATTCTCCCCGTGTCTGCGTGGGTTTCCTCCCACAGTCCAAAAATATGCTGGTTAGATTGACTGGCCATGCTAAATTGTCTCTTAGTGTCCAGAGATGTGCAGGTTAGTGGAATGGCCATGCTAAATTGCCCCTTAGTGTCCAAAGATGTGCAGGTTAGGTGGATTGGCCATGCTAAATCGTCTCTTAGTGTCCAGAGATGTGCAGGTTAGTGGAATGGCCATGCTAAATTGCCCCTTAGTGTCCAAAGATGTGCAGGTTAGGTGGATTGGCCATGCTAAATTGCTCCTTAGTGTCCAAAGATGTGTAGTTTAGGTGGATTGGTCATGTTAAATTGCCTCTTCATGTCCAAAGATGTGCAGGTTAGGTGGATTGGCCATGCTAAATTGCCCCTTAGTGTCCAAAGATGTGTAGGTTAGGTGGATTGGCCATGCTAAATTGCTGCTTAGTGTCCAAAGATGTGCAGGTTAGGTGGATTGGCCATGCTAAATTGCCCCTTAGTGTCCAAAGATGTGCAGGTTAGGTGGATTGGCCATGCTAAATTGCCCCTTAGTGTCCAAAGATGTGTAGTTTAGGTGGATTGGCCATGCTAAATTGCCGCTTAGTGACCGAATGACCTACTCCTGTGCCTACGTTCTATGTTGCTATTAATCTGATCTCAGTCGTGGTAACCGTGATAACTATGATCCATTGATGTCAAAAAAGTCCATTCTGTTCACTGATGTTCCCGAAATGGGCAGTATATATTTCCAAGGATGGCGAACTTGCAGGGGGTGGTGTTCCCCAGGTGTCTGCTGCCCCTTGTCCTTCTAGGTGGTAGAGGTGGCGGGTTTGGAAGGTGCTGTGGAAGGAGCCTTGGCGAGTTGCTGCAGTGCATCTTGTAGATGGTACGCACTGTGCGTCGGTGGTGGAGGGAGTGAATGTTTGTGGTTAGTGTGTCAATCGAGCGGGGCTGCTTTGTCCTGGATGGTGTCGAGATTCCCCCTGTACCTCTCATCTGACTGTAGGCATGTCGCCCTTTGCTTAATAATGGCTCGTGTGTTGTGCATTGGCTCAGGATAAAATGAAATGGTGAATGTCACTCACTCCTGGGACATCTTTACGTTAAGAAACTCCATGTACTATTCTACAAGAATACTGTTCTTCTAGAAAGTAAAGAATGTCTGACTTGTGTTTTATATTGTTAGACAAGATAGCTAATGTTGACTTAAACCCATCAGCTCCCACATACTACAGCTGCAACATATCACCCATCCAGCCATCTTTATTATTTTGATGTGATTTATTATTGTCACATGTATTGGGATACAGTGAAAAGTATTGTTTCTTGCGCGCTATGCAGACAAAGCATACCGTTCATAGAGAAGGAAAGGAGAGGGTGCAGAATGTAGTGTTACAGTCACAGCTAGGGTGTAGAGAAAGATCAACTTAATATTTGATTTGATTTATTATTGTCAGATATATTGGGATATAGTGAAAAGTATTGTTTCTTGCGTGCTATACAGACAAAGTATACTGTTCATTGAGTACATAGGGGAGAAAGAAAGGAGAGGGTCCAGAATGTAGTGTTGCAGTCATAGCTAGGGTGTAGCAAAGGATCAGCTGAATATAAGGTAGGACCATTCAAAAGTCTGACAGCAGCAGGGAAGAAGCTGTTCTTGAGTCGGTCGGTACGTGACCTCAGACTTCTGTATCTTTTTCCCGATGGAAGAAGGTGGAAGAGAGAATGTCCGGTGAAAGCGATTATTTTAGACTTTGCTTAGCTTAGATGGAATAGAGACACTGCCAAAGCTAACATTAGGTGCGTGGGGATCCTTGATTATGCCGGCTGCTTTTCCCCGAGGCAGCGGGAAGTGTAGACAGAGTCAATGAATGGGAGGTTGGTTTGCATGATGGACTGGGCTACATTCACAACACTTTGTAATTCCTTGCGGTCTTGGGCAGAGCAGGAGCCCATACCAAGCTGTGATACAACCAGAAAGAATGCCCTCTATAGTAAAAGTTGGTGAGAGTTGTAGCGGACATGCCAAATTTCCTTAGTCTTCTGAGAAAGTAGAGGCGTTGGTGGGGCTTTCTTGACTACAGTGTTGGCGTGGGAGGGACCAGGACAGGTGATCTGGATACCTAAAAACTTGAAGCTCTCGACCCTTTCTACTTTGTTGATGTAGACAGGGGCATGTTCTCCTTTACGCTTCCTGAAACCGATGACAATCTCCTTCGTTTTGTTGACATTGAGGGAGAGGTTATTGTCGCCGCCCCAGTTCACCAGACTATGGAGCGTCTGTAAAAATTGTTGAGCGGAAATGCCAAATTTCCTCACCTGCACGGTTTGAGTGAAACGTCCCTGTTACTTACCGATCGCTCACTTTCCGACTCAGCTGATCGAGGAACATACAGCAGCTGCAGGAAAGGTTAAAAAGGTAGGAATTCCTTTCCCCTCTCGGCTAACTTTCCACATCCCTCTGAATCACCCCTCGTTCGTCCACAGACTTGGATCTTGCACTCTGTGCATCCCCCCCATTCTGTGGGTGGCACAGTGGGTTAGCGCTGCTGCCTCACAGCGCCAGGGACCCGGGTTCGATTCCCGTCCTTGGGTGACTGCGTGTGTGGACTCTGCACGTTCCCCACCTCCGCGTGTCTGATAGCCCCTTCAATCAGTGGCCGCACTGCTCCCCCCCGACCTCCCATCACAGCGGGAACACTGCCCCTCCACCTGCCACTGGGGAGACGGTGCTGACCCGATGGGCCAAATGGCCTTCCTCCGCGCCGTAGGGATTCCCTGCTCTCAGACTGGGGCAACGAGCGGGCCTGGGGACGAAAGATGGTGGCCAAAGTGGTTAAGAAGGCATACGGCATGCTTGCCTTCATCGGCTAAGACGTTGAGTACAAGAGTTGGGAGTTCATGTTGCAGCTACATAAAACCTTGGTTAGGCCGCATTTGGAGCCCTGCGTGCAGTTCTGGTCACCACACTAACGAGTTAGTTAGTTTAGTCTTATATATTAGTATCACAACTAAGGCTTACATTAACGCAGCAATGAAGTTACTGTGAAAACCCCCTAGTCGCCACATTCCGGCGCATGTTCAGGTACACCGAGTGAGAATTTAGCATGGTCAGTCCACCTATCCTGCACATTTTTGGACACTAAGGGGCAACTTAGCATGGCCAATCCACCTAATCTGCACATCTTTGGACACTAAGGGGCAATTTAGCGTGGCCAATCCACCTAATCTGCACATCTTTGGACACTAAGATGCAATTTAGCAAGGCTAATCCCTCTAACCTACAGATTTTTGGACACTAAGATGCAATTTAGCATGGCTAATCCATCTAACCTGCACATCTTTGGACACTAAAAGGCAATTTAGCATGGCTAATCCACGTAACCTGCACATTTTTGTACACTAAGGGGCAATTTAGCACGGCCAATCCACCTAACCTACACATTTTTGTACACTAAGGGGCACCTTAGCACGGCCAATCCACCTAACCTACACATTTTTGTACACTAAGGGGCACCTTAGCACGGCCAATCCACCTAACCTACACATTTTTGTACACTAAGGGGCACCTTAGCATGGCCAATCCACCTAACCTGCATGTCTTTGGACACTAAGGGGCAACTTAGCATGGCCAATCCACCTAACCTATGCTTCTTTGGATACTAAGGGGCAATTTAGCATGGCCAATCCACCTAACCTACACTTCTTTGGACACTAAGGGGCAATTTAGCATGGCCAATCCACCTAACCTGCACATCTTTGGACATTAAGGGACAATTTAGCATGGCCAATCCACCTAACCTGCACATCTTTGGACATTAAGGGACAATTTAGCATGGCCAATCCACCTAACCTGCACATCTTTGGACACTAAGGGGCAATTTAGCATGGCCAATCCACCTAACCTGCACATCTTAGGAATATGGGAGGAAACTGGAGCACCCGGAGGAAACCCACACAGACACAAGGAGAACGTGCAGATTCGCAATGACAGTGACCCAAGCTGGGAATCGAACCCGGGTCCCTGGCGCTACAGGGTAGCAGTGCTAACTGTGCCACCCTGATGTCAACGTTACCATAACACCCCAGTTGATCGGGGTCTCGGGAGTGGTGACCACACAAGTTTACAGTTTGTTTATTAGTGACACAAGTGGCTTTACATTAACAGCACAGTGAAGTTACTGTGAAAATCCCCTACTCCGGCGCCTGTTCGGGTACACTGAGGGAGAACTTAGCGCCTCACCAGCCCGTCTTTCGGAGTTGTGGGTGGGAACCGGAGCGCCCGGAGGGAAACACACGCAGACACGGGGAGTGCAGACCCCACGCAGCTAGTGACCCGAGCTGCGTATCGAACCCGGGTCCCTGGCGCCAGCGCTGACCTCAGCATGGAGCAGTGGGTGGGCTGAATGGCCCCGAGAGCCCTGAAGGGCTTGCAGGCAGGAGAAAGATATCATCTGCACTTATCCGAGAAACTGTTTGTGAACCTAGATCTCAGGGTTGTTTGAGGGCTGGAGGGCTCGGAGGCTGGATTGCAAGTGATCTGGAGGATCGGGACGTTAGGGGCAAATGCTGGCGTTTGTGTACGAGTATGAGACAACAATGGGAATCGAAATTGTGCAGCCTGGCGTGTGCTGTGTCCATTACGGCACAATTTAGGCCCCTGTTTTCATCCCCGGACTTGATCGAGCAAAGCATGAAGCATTTATTTATCATCAGCTGACAAAGAGTTTCTTGAAGCCTCGGGGGAAGTTTGAAAAAAAAGGCAGACAGACAGAGTGCAAATTATCCCACGCAGGCCGAGAAACGGCCGGGCCCACAGTTACGGACGGCGCGCACTGCCCCCTCAGGCCGCCCCCCCGTCTCCCCCTCCCCCACCCCGCCCCACACTAAGCTAGGGTTGCCGGAGAGACGGGTTCCTGATTCCAGCAGGCGGGCCGCGAGGGGAGGTGGAGGGAACCGGGCCCCGTATCCACGCCCGTCTTGCTGAACGGTGAACGGTCCTTTGATGAGGCTTTGATGCCCCTCTGGTTGGAGAGTTTAGAAGTGGGGGGTGGGCATGGCCTGGTCTCAGGGTGAGGGGTCGGCCGTTTTTAGTCGGCCATTTTGGGACCAAGGTGAGGAGACATTTCTTCACCTGGGGAGGGAGTCGGCCATTTTGGGATTGAGATGAGGAGACATTTCTTCACTTGGTGAGGGAGTCGGCCATTTTGGGACTGAAATAGGGAGACATTTCTTCACCCGGGGAGGGAGTCGGCCATTTTGGGACTGAAATAGGGAGACATTTCTTCACCCAGGGACGGAGTCGGCCATTTTGGGATTGAGATGAGGAGACGTTTCTTCACTTGGTGAGGGAGTCGGCCATTTTGGGATTGAGATGAGGAGACGTTTCTTCACTTGGTGAGGGAGTCGGCCATTTTGGGACTGGGATGAGGAGACGTTTCTTCACCCGGGGAGGGATTCGGCCATTTTGGGACTGAGGTGAGGAGACATTTCTTCACCTGGGGAGGGAGTCGGCCATTTTGGGACTGAGGTGTGGAGACCTTGTGGGGGGGGGGTTGGTGGAGGTTGCCAGTCTTGGGAATTCTCTTCCCCAGAGAGTTGTGAAACCTCGAGTATATTCAAGACTGAGATAGGTGGAATCTTGGATGCTGAGGGAATGGACGGACAGGCTGAGGCAAAGCGGACTTCAGGTAAGAGATCAGCCATGATCTTATTGTATGGCGGAGCAGGATGGAGGGGACAGCGATGCTCCTTCGTGCACTCATTACTTAGGTTAGAGGAGAGAGGCGACTCTGTCTTTGGGAGTGAGATCAGGAAACATTCCAATACACAAAGGGTGGGAAAAGTTAGGAACTGTCCTGGGCAAAGACCAGTTGTTGATACATTGCTCGTCAGTGTTAAATCTGGGAAGATAAGAATCCTTTGAGTGCACAAATATAGTCAAGTAAAAACGAAAGTATAATTTATTTATCAGTGTCACAAGTAGGCTTACATTAACACGGCAATGAAGTTACTCTGAAAATCCCCCAGTCGCCACACTCTGGCGTCTGTTCAGATATACTGAGGGGGAATTTAGCAACTAACTAACATGTCTTTGGACTATAGTAGCAAACACATAGAATTATAGAGAATCATAGAATCCCCACAATGCAGAAGGAGGCCATTCAGCCCATTGCGTCTGCACCAACAACAATCTCAACCATCCCCCGTAACCCCACATACTTACCCTGCTGATCACCCTGACACTAAGGGGCAACTTAGCATGGCCAATCCACCTAACCTGCACATCTTTGGACACTAAGGGGCAATTTAGCATGGCCAATCCACCTAACCTGCACATCTTTGGACACTAAGGGGCAATCTAGCATGGCCAATCCATCTAACCTGCACATCTTTGGACACTAAGGGACAATTTAGCATGGCCAATCCATCTAACCTGCACATCTTTGGACACTAAGGGGCAATTTAGCATGGCCAATCCACCTAACCTGCACATCTTTGGACACTAAGGGGCAATTTAGCACGGCCAATCCACCTAACCTTCACATCTTTGGACACTAAGGGGCAATTTAGCATGGCCAATCCACCTAACCTGTCCATCTTTGGACAATAAGGGGCAATTTAGCATGGCCAATCCACCTAACCTGTCCATCTTTGGACACTAAGGGACAATTTAGCATGGCCAATCCACCTAACCTGTCCATCTTTGGACAATAAGGGGCAATTTAGCATGGCCAATCCACCTAACCTGTCCATCTTTGGACAATAATGGGCAATTTAGCATGGCCAATCCACCTAACCTGTCCATCTTGGGACACTAAGGGACAATTTAGCATGGCCAATTCACCTAACCTGCACATCTTTGGACACTAAAGGGGTGATCTTACCATCGTGTTATACATGCTTTCAGGCACAATGCTGCGGTAAAGTGGAGCGTAAAGGGCTTAATGCGATTGGCGCCAGTTTGTGCGCCATTTTACAAGTGCCAGGTTTCCGCTGAGGTCAGATTTATGTTGGAAATGGGCAAGAGGCAGGTTAATGTATTTAAATTTATGTTAATAAGTATTTGCATGTCATTAACGAGCCTGACACTCGATCTCAATTATAAAGGCCCCCCCCGCCATCTATGGCTTCACTGGGAAAGGTTCGCTCTGGTGAGATATAGAGACGCCCCCAGTTAACCGGGGTGGGGGGGATGGTGTGGGGGGAGCAGTTGATTTGGCCTCGCCGGTGGAGCTGGGGGCCATTGAAGCACCCCCCCCAACCCGGGGAGGCCGAGGGCAAGGGTGGGGTGCCTCTCCATCAGTGCCAGACTGGCGCCTCAGCAAGACCCACTGGGTCACTGTGCAATGCCCACCGGGGGTCGGGCGAATGGGGCAGGGACCAGTGTGGGGCAGGGCAAGTGTGGGTGGGATAAAGGGGGGGGGCGGGGTCAGTTGGGGTCGTGGCCGGTGGGGAGGGCGGGGCCAGTGGAAATGGGGCAAATGGCGCCGGGGTCCCTGGGGCTGGACTAATGGGGGGGCAGGGGCGAAGGGGCAGAGAGGGCCCACTGCCCCTCTGCAGTGATCACTGGGGGGAGGGAGAGGGTCCACAATCAGTCTGGGCAATGGGGGGGGGCGGTGCTGAACCGCACATCTTTGGACAGTGGGAGGTAACCGGAGTGCCCGGAGGAAACCCATGCAGACACGGGGAGAATATGCAGACTCCACACAGACAGTGACCCGAGCCGGGAATCGAACCAGGTTCCCCAGCTCTGTGAAGCCACTGTGCCACTGAGGGTAGTGATAGGTTACCTGTTCTACTGAGTGGACCCACCTTCATCTCAGTGAGATTGAAAGCGGCCTTGTTCTCCAACTCCCTTCCTAACAGCACTGTGGGTGTACCTACCCCACACACACGGGGGACTGACTGATGTCCAATCACAATCCTGGAACTCCCTCCCTAACAGCACTGTGGGTGTACCTACCCCACACACACACGGGGGACTGACTGATGTCCAATCACAATCCTGGAAATCCCTCCCTAACAGCACTGTGGGTGTACCTACCCCACACACGGGGGACTGACTGTCCAATCACAATCCTGGAACTCCCTCCCTAACAGCACAGTGGGTGTACCTACACCACACACACGGGGGACTGACTGATGTCCAATCACAATCCTGGAACTCCCTCCCTAACTGCACTGTGGGTGTACCTACATCACACACACACACACCGGGGACTGACTGATGTCCAATCACAATCCTGGAACTCCCTCCCTAACAGCACGGTGGGTGTACCTACCCCACACACGGGGGACTGACTGATGTCCAATCACAATCCTGGAACTCCCTCCCTAACAGCACTGTGGGTGTACCTACCCCATACACACGGGGGACTAACTGATGTCCAATCACAATCCTGGAACTCCCTCCCTAACAGCACCATGGGTGTACCTACCCCATACACACAGGGGACTGACTGATGTCCAATCACAATCCTGGAAATCCCTCCCTAACAGCACTGTGGGTGTACCTACATCACACACACACACACACCGGGGACTGACTGATGTCCAATCACAATCCTGGAACTCCCTCCCTAACAGCACTGTGGGTGTACCTACATCACACACACGGGGGACTGACTGATGTCCAATCACAATCCTGGAACTCCCTCCCTAACAGCACTGTGGGTGTACCTACGCCACACACGGGTTCAAGATGGCGGCTCACCTTCTCAACTGGGAAGTGGGGGGGGCGCAATTAGGGATGGGGGAGTAAACACTGGAGGCCCCACAATCCCTTGAATGTGCTGTTCACCGTGTGCCTGTGAGCTGCCCCCAACGTTATTCGAATCAGTTCAAATCCCGACAGGCTCCGATTGACGTGGAGAGTTTTTTTTTTCAAATTGTGATTTGCAAGCAGGACCGAAATTATAGTTGCTCGTACATTAATTCTGCAATATCCGAGCTGCCAGATTTCACACACTGCCTTGTGTCTGGGAAAGTTCCCTCGACTCAGGGAAGGTGTTACCATGTCAACAGCAGCAACAGTTCTTCATTAGAGAATGTTTTATTCTCCCTTTCCTCCTCCGTCGGAGAATAAAGCACTCCCGTGAAGCTCTAAGTGTTCAATAATGGATGTATAGTGCTTGAAGGAAGAACGTGCTTCCTTCCTTCGAGCCCATAGTTGGAATCGAACCCTCGGAATCCCTCCGTTGTGCCTTTCCTGTTCACTTGTTCTTGAGATGTGACCCAGCCGTTTGTTGCCCCATCGCCAAATTGGGGCCCCCTCTTGAAGTGAATGCCTCGCTTGGCCCATTTCAGAGGGGGGTGCAGATAAGAGTCAACCACATCTAACGTTAAGTTTTTTTTTTAGTTCGAGCCACGTGTAGGCTTACGATGAAGTTACGATGAAGACTCCCCCAGTCGCCACACTCCGGCACGCATTTGGAGACCTTAGCGTGGCCCATCCACCCAACCATAAGAACATAAGAAATAGGAGCAGGAGTCGGCCATCTAGCCCTTCGAGCCTGCCCCGCCATTCAATAAGATCATGGCTGATCTGAAGTGGATCAGTTCCACTTTCCCGCTTTCTCCCCTGTCTATCAGAAACCTATCTACCCGTGACTTAAATATATTTAGCGAGGCAGCCTCCTCCACTTCAACGGGCAGAGAATTCCAGAGATTCACCACCCTTTGAGTGAAGAAGTTCCTCCTCAACTCCGTTCTAAACTGCGCCCCCCCCTTATCTTGAGGCTGTGCCCTCTAGTCCTGCTGTCCTTTCTGAGCGGGAAGAATCTCTCTACCTCTACCCTATCCATTCCCTTCATTATCTTATTCGTCTCTGTAAGATCCCCCCTCATCCTTCTCAACTCCAACAAGTACAGACCCAGTCTATTTAGTCTCTCTTCATAGTCCAACCCCCTCATCTCCGGTATCAGCCTAGTGAACCTCCTCTGCACTCCCTCCAAGGCCAAAATATCCTTGCGCAAGTGCGGCGACGAAAACTGCGCACAGTACTCCAGCTGCGGCCTCACCAGTACCCTGTACAGTTGCAGCAAGACCTCCCTACTTTTATATTCTATCCCCCTCGCTATAAAGGCCAGCATCCCATTCGCCTTCTTGATCACCTGCTGCACCTGCAGACTGGGTTCTTGCGACTCATGCACAAGGACGCCCAGGTCCCTCTGCACCATAGCATGCTCTTTTATTGACCAGCATGTTTTATTGACAAAGAACAAGGGTTTTCCATGGGGTCAAGAAGGTTTTATCGGTGTTGGGGGGACTGAGGAAAACAAAGAACAAAGAAAATTACGGCACAGGGACAGGCCCTTCGGCCCACCTGCACCAACCATGCTGCCCCTCTGAACTAAAACCCCCTACCCTTCCGGGGACCATATCCCTCTATTCCCATCCTATTCACGTATTTGTCAAGACACTTCTTAAAAGTCACTATATCTGCTTCCGCTACCACCCCCGGCAGCGAGTTCCAGGCACCCACCACCCTCTGTGTGAAAAATCTGCCTCCTACATCTCCTTCAAACCTTGCCCCTCGCACCTTAAACCTGTGCCCCCACTAGTAATTGATTCTTCCACCCTGGGGGAAAAAGCTTCTGACTATCCACTCTGCCTCTCATAATCTTGTAGACTTCTATCAGGTCTCCCCTCAATCTCCAGTGAGAACAAACCAAGTTTCTCCAACCTCTCCTCATAGCTAATGCCCTCCATACCAGGGGCAACATCCTGGTAAATCTTTTCTGTACCCTCTCCCAAGCCTCCGCATCCTTCTGGTAGTGTGGCAACCAGAATTGAACACGATATTCCAGTGCAGCCTAACTAAGGTTGTATAAAGCTGCAAAGTGACTTGCCAATTTTTAAACTCAATGCCCCGGCCGATGAAGGCAAGCATGCCGTATGCCTTCTTGACTGCCTTCTCCATCTGCGTTGCCACTTTCAGTGACCTGTGTACCTGTACACCCAGATCCCTCTGCCGATCAATACTCTTAATGGTTCTGCCATTTATTGTATATTTCCTAACTGTGTTAGACCCTCCAAGATGCATTACCTCACATTTATCAGGATTAAACTCCATCTGCCACCCCTCCGCCCAAGTCTCCCACCGATCTACATCCTGCTATATTCTCTGATGGTCCTCATCACTGTCTTCAAATCCACCAACCTTTGTGTCATCCGCAAACTTACTAATCAAACGAGTAACATTTTCCTCCAAATCATTTATATATATTACGGGCAGCAAAGATCCCAGCACTGATCCCTGAGGTACACCACTAGTCACACTAAGGAGTAATTTAGCATGGCCAATCCACCTAACTTGTACATCTTTGGACACTAAGGGGCAATTTAGCATGGCCAATTCACCTAACCTGCACAACTTTGGACGCGAAGGGGCAATTTAGCATGGTCAATCCACCTAACCAACACATCTTTTGACACTAAGGGACAATTTAGCATGGCCAATCCACCTAACCTACACATCTTTTGACACTAAGGGGCAATTTAGCATGGCCAATCCACCTAACCTACACTTCTTTTGACACTAAGGGACAATTTAGCATGGCCAATCCACCTAACCTGCACATCTTTGGATGCGAAGGGGCAATTTAGCATGGTCAATCCACCTAACCAACACATCTTTTGACACTAAGGGACAATTTAGCATGGCCAATCAACCTAACCTATGCATCTTTGGACGTTGATGGACAATTTAACATGGCCAATCCACCTAACTTGGACATCTTTCGATACTAAGGTGCAATTTAGCATGGCCAATCCACCTAACCTACACATCTTTGGACACTGAGGGTCAATTTAGCATGGCCAATCCACCTAACCAACACAACTTTGGACAGTAAGGTGCAATTTAGCATGGCCAATCCACCTAACCAACACAACTTTGGACAGTAAGGGGCAATTTAGCATGGCCAATCTACCTAACCTGCACATCTTTGCCTGCTGACCGCTCATTGAAAGTGCTGATGCAGTCAGCAGTTGGGCTGAACGGTCTCCTCCTGCGTTTTATGATCCGAAGTTTCCACGAGGGGTTTGCTAAGTCACTTCAGCAGGCTTGCTCTGTTCCTGCACTCACATAATTAAATAAACCTCTCTCCATGTTGTGCAACACTAAATACATTCATTGTGAAATGTGATTAATATATATTGTTCCCTAAAGCCTGGGAGGTTTAGAATTCCGAGTCATTTCTCATTTTCTCCACAATGTTATAATCGGCTGTGGATCAAGCAGGGAAAAAAATAAGACTTTTAATCGTAATCTGAAGACAATGGCAACACTCTGAAAGAATAATAGGCTTAGCGTGTAAGTCCTGTCTCAGTGCGCTGTCCCTCCTGCCCCCTCCTCCTCAGCCAACACCACTGACTAAACTCATTCTTCCAATCCCAGTGCAGAAGGAGGGTGTGTGGGTTAGGTGGATTGGCCATGCTAAATTGCCCCTTAGTGTCCAAAGATGTGTAGGTTAGGTGGATTGGCCATGCTAAATTGCCCCTTAGTGTCCAAAGATGTGCAGGTTAGGTGGATTGGTCGTGCTTAATTGCCCCCTTAGTGTCCAAAGATGTCCGGGTTGGGTGGATTGGCCATGCTAAATTACCCCTTAGTGTCCAAAGATGTGCAGGTTAGGTGGATTGGCCATGCTAAATTGCCCCTTAATGTCCAAAGATGTGCATTTTAGGTGAACTGGCCATGATAAATTGTCCCCTTAGTGTCCAAAGATGTGTAGATTGGATAAATTGGCCATGCTAAATTGCCCCTTAGTGTCCAAAGATGTGAAGGTTAGATGGATTGGCCATGCTAAATTACCCTTAGTGTCCAAAGATGTGCAGGTTAGATGGATTGGCCACGCTAAATTGCCCCTTAGTATCCAAAGACCAGCAGGTTCAGTGGAATAGCCATGCTAAATTGCCCTTTAGTGTCCAAAGATGTGTTGATGGGTAAATTGGCCATGCTAAATTTCCCCTTAGTGTCCAAAGATGTGTAGGTTAGGTGGATTGGCCATGTTAAATTGACCCTTAGCACCCAAAGATGTGTAGGTTAGGTGGATTAGCCATGCTAAATTGCCCCTTAGTGTCCAAAGATGTGCAGGTTAGGTGGATTGGCCATGCTAAATTGCCCCTTAGTGTCCAAAGATGTGTGGGTTAGGCGGATTGGCCATGTTAAATTGCCCCTTAGTGTCCACAGATTTCCAGGTTGGGTAGAGAGGCCATGCTAAGTTGCCTCTGAGTGTCAGTGGGACGAGGAAGGTAAGTACATATTTTGTGGGGGATAGGGCTTGGGTGGGATGGTCTTTGGGTGAGTCAGTGCAGACTTGATGGGCTGAACGGCCTCTTGCTACACTGTAGGGCTTCTATGATTCAGTATCTCTGTATCACATGGGCTGCCCTTAATCTTAAACAGTGGACAACCCCACCCGTTCCATCTGGTCTAGATTCTCTCACAAGAGGACACATCTTCTCCAATCCACCTTCTCCAGATTCCACTCTGGATCTTTAAATTTCCATCTCGTTGCGTCTCACTCTTCTACACTCCAGTGAATTCAAACCCAACCTGTCAGGTATTTCCTGTGAAGACAACCCACCCATTCCTGGTATTTTCATGGAACTTAGAACATAGAACACTACAGTCTTCGGCCCACAAGTTGCACCGATCATATCCCTACCTACCAGGTCTATCTATAACCCTCAATCCCATTAAATCCCATGTCCTCATCCAGAAGTCTCTTAAAAGACCCCAGCAAGTTTGCCTCTACCACCACCGATGGCAGCCGATTCCACTCACCCACCACCCTCTGAGTGAGAAACTTACCCCTGACATCTCCTCTGTACCTGCTCCCCAACACCTTAAACCTGTGTCCTTTCGTAGCGACCATGCCAGCCCTGGGAAATAGCCTCTGAGAATCCACCCTATCTATACCTCTCAACATCTTATAAACCTCTATCAGGTCACCTCTCATCCTCTGTCTCTCCAGGGAGTAAAGACCGAGCTCCCTCAACCTATCCTCATAAGGCATGCCTCCCAATCCAGGCAACATCCTTGTAAATCTTCTCTGCACCCTCTCAATAGCTTCCACATCCTTCCTGTAGTGAGGCGACCAGAACTGCGCACAGCACTCCAAGTGGGGTCTGACCAGGGTCTTATAAAGTTGCAGCATTACCCCCCGACTCCTCAACTCAATCCCTCAGTTAATGAAGGCCAGTACACCATACGCCTTCTTGACCACATCCTCCACCTTTGAGGCCGATTTAAGAGTCCTATAGAATCATTTCCTGAGAAATCAGACTCAGCTGAGCTCAGAAACTGGAAAATGCTGGAAAGACTCAGCAGGTCTGGCAGCATCTGTGGAGAGAGGGACAGAGATCAGTGTTTCAAAGAATGGTTAAGTTTCAAGTTTATTTATTTGTGTCACAAGCAGGCTAACATTAATGCTGCAGTGAAGTGACTAAGAGAATCTCCAAGTCGCCACACTCCAGCTACACAGAGAGAGAATCTAGCATGGCCAATCCACCTAACCTACACATCTTTGGACACGAAGGGACAATTTAGCATGGCCAATCCAGCTAACCTACACATCTTTGGACACTAAGGGGCAATTTAGCATGGCCAATCCACCTAACCCGCACATCTTTGGACACTAAGGGACAATTTAGCATGGCCAATCCACCTAACCAGCACATCTTTGAACACTAAAGGGGTAATTTAGCATGGCCAATCCACCTAACCTACACATCTTTGTACACTAAGGGGCAATTTAGCATGGCCAATCCACCTAACCTGCACATCTTTGGACACTAAGTGGCAATTTAGCATAGCCAATCCACGTAAGGTACAAATCTTTGGACACTAAGGGGCAATTTAGCATGGCCAATCCACCTAACCAGCACTTCATTTGGACTGTGTGAGGGAACTGGAGCACGTGGAGGAAACCCACGCAGAGATGGTGAGGGGGGAGAGAATGTGCAAACTCCACACAGACAAGTCACCCGAGGCCAGAATGGAACTGGGGTCCCTGGCGCCGCGAGGCAGCAGCGCTAACCACCGTGCTGGGTTCCAACTGGGTAAATGGACGTGGGCATGGAACCCAGCTACTCTGATCTCGGAAAGACTGACGGAAAGAGGTGGTGTCAGAGAGAGAGAGTCCAGGGAAAGATGACTGTGTGCTTTGTCGCAAATTACCTTTGCCGCTCCATTTCATCTATTGATATATGGTGCGCTGTGTAATCATATCAGCTATTTTTAGTGCCAGGTCTATTAACACAGATGCTGAAATGCCAATTGATATTTTCCTGTACCTATAGTCCCTACGCCTGCCCCCCCCGCCACCCATCCCTAGAATTATCCTGTCTCCCAAAGGGACGGGAGATTAGTCATAAATATCTGTGCTCCCTTCTGAAACTAACCCCTCAAAAGAATGTTCATCGTCCCGCGGAGAAATGCTCCGATCTCTGCTGTTGGATCCGTGGTTTGGATCTCGGGCGCGGTGTGCGGTTCTGTGCACCGCATCTGTGGCAAGATAGGCCAACACCAGATAGGGCAGCTGAAGGATTTACAGAGAGTTGTTGGGGGTGGGGAGGAGGGGGTGTACCAGAAAGGATGGAGGACAGGATGATTAGCTGCCAATGTAAATGACTCAGTTCAGGGACGGAGGGAGATACCAAGTGAGATACAATGGTGTAGTTGTATTCATGGAGACCATACAGTGCAGAAGGAGGCCATTCAGGCCCTCAACTCTGCACTGGCTCTCTCTGACAGACTGTCTTACCCAGGTCCCTTCCCCCACCCTATCCCCATAACACATCTACAATGGCTAATCCATCTGACCTACACAGCTCAGGACGTTCAGGGGAAATTTAGTACAGCCAGTCCAACTAACCCGCACATCTTTGGACACTAATGGGCAATTTAGCATGGCCAATCCACCTAACCTACACATCTTTGACACTAAGGGGCAATTTAGCATGGCCAATCCACCTAACCTGCACGTCTTTGGACACTAAGGGGCAATTTAGCATGGCCAATCCCCCTAACCTGCACGTCTTTGGACACTAAGAGGCAATTTAGCATGGCCAATCCACCTAACCTACACATCTTTGACACTAAGGGGCAATTTAGCATGGCCAATCCACCTAACCTACACATCTTTGATACTAAGGGGCAATTTAGCATGGCCAATCCACCTAACCTACACATCTTTGATACCAAGGGGCAATTTAGCATGGCCAATCCACCTAACCTGCACATCTTTGACACTAAGGGGCAATTTAGCATGGCCAATCCACCTAACCTGCACATCTTTGACACTAAGGGGCAATTTAGCATGGCCAATCCACCTAACCTACACATCTTTGACACTAAGGGGCAATTTAGCATGGCCAGTCCACCTAACCTGCACATCTTTGGACACTAAAGGACAATTTAGCATGGCCAATCCATCTAACCTGCACATCTTTGGACACTCAGGGACAATTTAGCATGGCCAATCCATCTAACCTGCAGAATTTTGGATACTAAGGGGTAATTTAGCATGGCCAATCCACCTAACCTATACATCTTTGGACACTCAGGGGCAATTTAACATGGCAATCCGCTATAACCTACACCTACAGAAACAATGCCTCCAAATTTCTGTAAAGAACTCTTCCCTGCCAAGGACAAGCGGTTAAATCTGACACCTTTTGTCCTTTGACCAATTCCAGTACGCTTAGCTCTCAGCCAGAAAGTCATCCTAAAGCCAGTGTTGCCATCATTATTGTTGTTAAGCTTTTGTTGTAGCCATGAGGGTGGCACAGTGGGTTAGCACTGCTACGTCACAGCGCCAGGGACCCGGGTTCAATTCCCGGTTCGGGTCACTGTCTGTGCGGAGTTTGCACATTCTCCCCGTGTCTGCGTGGGTTTCCTCCGGGTGCTCCGGTTTCCTTCCAGAGTCCGAAAAGACGTGCTGGCTAGGCTGCGTTGACCCAGGGTGCGGCGACGAGGGGAATTTCACCGTAACTTCATTGCAGCGTTAACGTCAGCCTCACTCACGATTAACAAACTTGAAACTACAAACCCATCCTTCCTCCGCCCCCACGCCTGGACCTGTCAATCCGTCGCAAACCCAAACAATCCAGAAGGTCCGTAAAACTCCAGGACATTGCGTTAGGCCCAGATTAAAACTAAGCAAAAGGCCCATCGTGTGACTTGAGTGGCACCAAAGGAACATCTCAGACATCCCGGGTGCCACAACGGAAATAAAACAAGGCTGCTTATGACTGCAGAGAACTTGTTTCAGATAAAGGTATCACACGGACGCAGAGATGTCAGAACGAGGGGCTGAGTGGAAGTGGTCGGATTTATCCTGCATTTTGTGTCTTTGCTTTGGATGTCCAGTGTCTGCTATGTTTGTCCTTCATCTGATTATTTGCAACACTGCGGGTTAAACAAACACCTGGCAGATACCACCCCCCCCACCCCATCCCCCACCCACCCACCCCCTCTCTCCCTCCGGCAGCAGATAATGATTGTTGAAATTTGGCAACTTTGATATTAATGTGGTCTGATTTATTATTGTCACACGTACTGGGAGGCGGTGAAAAGTATTGTTTCTTGCGCGCTGTGCAGGCAAAGCATACCGTTCATCGAGAAGGGAAGGAGAGGGCGCAGAATGTAGTGTTACAGTCACAGCGAGGGTGTAGAGAAAGATCAGCTTAATATTTGATTTGATTTATTATTGTCACACATGCTGGGATACAGTGAAAAGTGTTGTTTCTTGAGCGCTATACAGACAAAGCATACTGTTCATAGAGAGGAAAGGAAAGAGTGCAGAATGTCGTGTTACAGTCACAGCTAGGGTGTAGAGAAAGATCAAATTAATATTTGATTTGATTTATTATTGTCTCATTTATTGGGATACAGTGAAAAGTATTGTTTCTTGTGGGCTATGCAGACAAAGCATACCATTCATAGAGAAGGAAAGGAAAAGGTGCAGAATGTACAGTTACAGTCACAGCTAGGGTTGAGAGGAAGGTTAACTTAATATTTGATCGGATTTATTAATGTCACATGTATTGGGATACAGTGAAAAGTATTGTTTCTTGTGCACTATGCAGACACAGCATACCGTTCATAGAGTACATCAGGGAGAAGGAAAGGAGAGGGTGCAGAATGTAGTGTTACAGTCACAGCGAGGGTGTAGAGAAAGATCAGCTTAATGCGAGGTAGGTCCATTCAAAAGTCTGACAGCAGCAGGGAAGAAGCTGTTCTTGAGTCGGTCGGTACGTGACCTCAGACTTTTGTATCTTTTCCCCGACGGAAGAAGGTGGAAGAGAGAATGTCCGGGGTGCGTGGGGGGGGTCCTTGATTATACCGGCTGCTTTTCCCCGAGGCAGCGGGAAGTGTAGACAGACTCAATGGATGGGAGGCTGGTTTGTGTGATGGATTGGGGCTACATTCACCACCCTTTTGTAGTTCCTTGCGGTCTTGGGCAGAGCAGGAGCCCAGACCGAGCTGTGATACAACCAGAAAGGATGCTTTCTATGGGGCATCTGTAAAAGTTGTTGAGAGTCGTAGCGGACATGCCAAATTTCTTTAGTCTTTTGTGAATGTAGAGGGGCTGGTGGGCAGGTCCTCGACAGTATTTCCTGAAATCGATGACTATCTACCTTGTTTTATTGACAATTAGGGAGAGAGGTCATTGTCGCCACAACAGGTCGCACGAATATTGATGGGGTGGCGAGATGTGTGGGGTTGGAGGGCTGGAGGTGGGGCTGGGAGGTGAGGAGGGAAGGAGGTCAGAGCATGATGATGGAGATGGGGACCAACTTCCTGTGATTGACAATGGAGGCTGTTCCATGCACAGTGTGAGGTTGTGGCAGAGACTGAGAATCAGAGAGAATCACAGAATCCCTACAGTGCAGAAAAGGGCCATTTGGCCCATCGAGCCTGTACCGGCAACAATCCCACCTAGCCCCGAGTCCTCTATTTAACCTACTAATCTGTCTGACACTCAGTGGCAATTTAGCATGGCCAATCCACCTAACCTACACATCTTTGGACACTAAGGGGCAATTTAGCATGGCCAATCCACCTAACCTACACATCTTTGGACACTAAGAGGCAATTTAGCATGGCTCATCCTCCTAACCCGCACATTTTTAGACACTAAGGGGCAATTTAGCATGGCCAATGTTCCTAACCCACACATCTTTGGACACTAAGGGACAATTTAGCATGGCTCATCCACCTAACCTACACATCTTTGGACACTAAGAGGCAATTTAGCATGACCAATCCTCCTAACCTGCACATCTTTGGACACTAAGGGGCAATTTAGCATGGCCAATCCACCTAACATACACATCTTTAGACACTAAGAGGCAATTTAGCATGGCCAATCCACCTAACCCACACATCTTTGGACACTAAGGGGCAATTTAGCATGGCCAATCCCCCTAACCTACACATCTTTGGATACTAAGGGGCAATTTAGCATGGCCAATCCCCTGAACTTGCAAATCTTTGGACTCTGGGAGGAAAGAGCACCTGAAAGAAACCCACATGGACACGGGGAGAATGTGCAAATTCTACACAGACAGTGACCCAAGCCAGGAATCGAACCCAGGTCCCTGGCACTGTAAGGCAGCAGTACTTGCAGAGGAAAGAGTTCAAAAAGTCGCGCCTGAATTGCGAGGGAGGCGTGATTTGATTTTCTTCAATGTCTGCCTCTCCCTTAGGATGGCACAGTGGTTAGCATTGCTCCCTCACAGCACCAGGGACCCAATTTCGACTTGGGCGACTGTCCGTGTGGAGTTTGCACATTTGCCCCATGTCTGCATGGGTGTCCTCTGAGTGCTCAGGCTTCCTTCCACAGTCTGAAAGATGCGCAGGTTAGATGGATTGGCCGTGCTAAATTGCCCCTTAGTGTCCAAAGATGTGTAGGTTAGGTGGATTGGCCATGCTAAATTGCCCCTTAGTGTCCAAAGATGCGCAGGTTAGGTGGATTGGCCATGCTAAATTGCCCCTTAGCGTCCAAAGATGTGCAGGTTAGGTGGATTGGCCATGCTAAATTGCCCCTCAGTGTCCAAAGATGCGCAGGTTAGGTGGATTGGCCATGCTAAATTGCCCCTTAGCGTCCAATGATGTGCAGGTTAGGTGGATTGGCCATGCTAAATTGCCCCTCAGTGTCCAAAGATGCGCAGGTTAGGTGGATTGGCCATGCTAAATTGCCCCGTAGCGTCCAATGATGTGCAGGTTAGGTGGATTGGCCATGCTAAATTGCCCCTTAGTGTCCAAAGATGTGCAGGTTAGGGGGATTGGCCATGCTAAATTGCCCCTTAGTTTCCAAAGATGTCCAGGTTAGGTGGATTGGCCATGCTAAATTGCCTCTTAGTGTCCAAAGATGTGCACATTAGGTGGATTGGCCGTGCTAAATTGCCTCTTAGTGTCCAAAGATGTGCACATTAGGTGGATTGGCCGTGCTAAATTGCCTCTTAGTGTCCAAAGATGTGTGGGTCAGGTGGATTGGCCGTGCTAAATTCTCCCTCAGTCTTTAAGAAACAGGTGCCGGATTGTGGCGGCTCGGGGTATTTTGACTGTAATTTCATTGCGGCGTTAACGTAAGCCCGACTTGTGACACTGCCGGGTAAAATTTGGTAAACTGTACCCCTGGGAAAGGTTGGGCCCCACCGCCCCAGCAGTGAGGCCCCGCTCACCGCGCTCCCCACCGCCCGCGAGTACCTCCCCCATCCGTCTGGGAATATCCATTCTCTGTGCCTTATTCCATTAACCTTTTTTTAATTAAGAAAAAAGGAAAAAAAAAAGCATTCGTGAGCACCGAGGAATGTTTTTTTTAATGTCTCATTTTAACCCTGACATCCGCCGCCTTGGGGATGTCTGTCACAAATGGATGCCGCGATTGTGACAAAGCAGAACAAAAAAAAAATACTACAAGTCGTTCTCCCTTAAGTTTTGATCTTTATTTTATTATGTTTAATTTTCTTTTCTCTCAAGGTCCCGCTCACCTGATGCTAAACAGCCAAGGTATGGCCTTTTTAATTTCCTTTTGTTTGACCGACCATCTCCCTTCCCCTCTTTTCTGTTTTCTCTCTCTCTGTCTCTGTCTCTCTCTCACCCATCGTTACCAAATCATGTTCTTCCTCCTTGGCCCACCTCTGATACTCGTAGCCAGACCTATGAGCTAAGAGTGTGCCAATCGGTCTCCTCTCCCCTCCACCGCCCACCCTACCCAATCAACCTTTCTTTTGACGCGATGTGGAACAATCATTTTTTAATTTTGCTTCCAGCCTACGTGTTGCTGAGATGGAAGGATGCATGGGTCCAGCTGGGGAGTTGGTGGCGGGGGTGGGGTGTGGCGGTACAGTGTGTGGTGTGCGGAGGTTTTTCTGTGGATTTGCTGTGCTAACCTCGAAGGTGCCCCCGCCAAAACGCCCGGCGCGGCGACCGATCCGTCCCGTCGGCCCCAGACTCCTTTAACTGGCACGCTGCTCGACGGGAGGCGCGCTTCGGTGAACCGATGAGTCGTTCCTCGGGTGTCGACCCGCGTTGCGTTTGGTTGGGCGGAGGTTTGTGGAGTCGGGGTGGGGGGAGGTGTGCGGGCGTGTTGATTGGAGGCGCATCTGAGCACGCGGTGTGAAGAGAGACACGCTGAAGTGGTTGCACGGTTGGGCTGGGAGTTGTACGCTTGCTGCATTTTTGCGCCACTGATAAATATTAGTCCGGCTGGGGACGTGCCCCCCCACCCTGGCCATGTTTTGGGAAGGTGACTTTGAGGGTGGGATCCAGTTCTTCTCTTGTCAACTGTTTGAATGGAATTTATCTTTATCAATTATGCCATGATTGTATGAGACTGGATGTGTTATAAATGAACATAAATGGATGTGACGCACGATGAAATATGTTTGATATTGATCTGTACCATGTTATGTATTGAAATGGGTTGCTAGTGGGGCAGCACGGTGGCACAGTGGTTAGCACCGCTGCCCCACAATGCCAGGGATCCAGGTTCGATTCCCGGCTTTGGTCTGTTTGGAGTCCGCACGTTCTCCCCTGTGTCTGCGTAGACTTCCTCCGGTTTCCTCCCCACAGTCTGAAAGACGTGCTGGTTAGGTGCTAAATTCAGTGTACCTGGACAGGAGTGTGGCGACCAGAGGATTTTCACAGTAACTTCATTGCTGTGTTAATGTAAGCTTCTTTGTGGCAGTAAATAAATAAGCTTTTGAAAGGTGACTTTAGGGGCTGATCACGTGATTTGATGGCGATGTCATTAGGGTGCTGGCGGAGGCTGGTGCTTTACCTTCAGTTTTGCACTGGGTGCAGTGCAGGGAGCAGCTCCTCAATAAAACCTGTTGTGTGTTACTTTGAATCTGCGTGTGCGAATCGCATCTTTTCTCTCTGTCAAAGCCCAGAACTCCTAACGTAGTTCGGGGCACTACAGTCACGACTGAAAAAAAAACCAACATCCAACAATGGCTACTGTCTGTGTGGGCTCATTCCTTGAGCTCGAGGCAAAGCAAGGCTATGCTTTGAGTTTACGATGCAATTTATTGACAGAAGGCTCGTGTGCAAAAAGGAATTTAATGACTTTGTTGTTCTTCATGGAGCGCAGTAATCGCTCAGTGCCAAGGTTAACAGCCCAGTCAATGGCTCCTTCTGGCATGAGGTGACTGGTTGTGGGGCCTCCCTGGACTATTATTTAATAGGTAAAATATTGCAGCATGCTGCAGTGCAGAGGGACCTGGGCGTTCTTGTGCATGAATCACAAAAAGTTTGGTTTGCAGGCGTAGCAGGTAATGAAGAAGGTGAATGGAATTTAGTCCTTCATTGCGAGAGGGTTGGAGTTTAAAAACAGCGAGATTATGTTGCAGCTGTATAAGGTGCTGGTGAGGCCACACCTGGAGTACTGTGTACAGTTTTGGTCTCCTTACTTGAGAAAGGATAGACTGGCACTGGAGGGGGTGCAGAGGAGATTCACGAGGAGTTGAGAGGGTTGGCTTACGAGGAGAGACTGAGCAGACATTGATTTTGATTTGATTTATTATTGTCACGTGTATTAACATACAGTGAAAATATTGTTTCTTGTCCACTGTACGGACGAAACATACCGTTCCCTGTGTCTGTGTGGGTTTCCTCTGCGTGCTCCAGTTACCACCCACAGTCCAAAAGTGTGAAGGTTGGCTTGATAGGCCATGCTAAATTGCTCCAGAGATATATGCGTTAGGGGGATTGGCCGTGCTAAGTTGTCCCTTCGTGTCCAAAGATGTGCAGGTTAGGTGGATTGGCCATGCTAAATTGTCACTTACTGTCCAAAGCTGTGCGGGTTAGGTGGATTGGCCATGCTAAATTGCCTCTTAGTGTCCAAAGATGTGTAGGTTAGGTGGATTGGCCATGCTAAATTGCTCCATAGTGTCCAAAGATGTGCAGGTTAGGTGGATTGGCCATGCTACATTGCCTCTTAGTGTCCAAAGATGTGTAGGTTAGGTGGATTGGCCATGCTAAATTGTCCCTTAGTGTCCAAAGATGTGCGGGTTAGGTGGATTGGCCATGCTAAATTGCCCCTTAGTGTCCAAAGATGTGCAGGTTAGGTGGATTGGCCATGCTAAATTGCCCCTTAGTGTCCAAAGATGTGTAGGTTGGGTGGATTGGCCATGCTAAATTGCCCCTTAGTGTCCAAAGAAATGCAGGTTGGGTGGATTGGCCATGCTAAATTGCCCCTTAGTGTCCAAAGATGTGCAGGTTAGGTGGATTGGCCATGCTAAATTGCCCCTTAGTGTCCAAAGATGTGCAGGTTAGGTGGATTGGCCATGCTAAATTGCCCCTTAGTGTCCAAAGAAATGCAGGTTGGGTGGATTGGCCATGCTAAATTGTCACTTGGTGTCCAAAGATGTGCAGGTTAGGTGGATTGGCCATGCTAAATTGCCCCTTAGTGTCCAAAGATGTGCAGGTTAGGTGGATTGGCCATGCTAAATTGTCCCTTAGTGCTAGGTGGGTAGATATGTGGAATTATGGGGTTATGGCCTGGATGGGATTGAGGTTGGTGGTGACTCGACAGGCTGAATGGCCTCCTTCTGCACGATAGGATTCCATGTCCAATTTTGTTTTTTAATAAACCCTTGCCAGGGTTTGATGCAGGAAGTTGTGTAATTTTAAACGCTTGCTCAGACAGACGGGTGGTTTTGTTTCAAGAGAATGTGCATGATTAATGACTCATTTTAACTTTCAGATGTAACAGCACTGGGACAAATTGCCAAATTAGGCCATCAACGTCTTATGGAGTTGTGAGTGAGTGAGCAGGTTACAAGAACGGGCGCGGTTTGGAGGTGGCAAGAAAGCAGGGCAGGGGAACGGGCAGGGTTTCAGAATGAGAGGTGTGGCTCGGGACGGCACGGTGCCACAGTGGTTAGCACAGCTGCCCCCCACTCGGATTCGATTCCTGGCTTGGGTCACTTTCTGCACATCTTTAGACACTAAGGGGCAATTTAGCATGGCCAATCCACCTAACCTGCACATCTTTGGACACTAAGGGACAATTTAGCATGGCCAATCCACCTAACCTGCACATCTTTGGACACTAAGGGGCAAATTAGCATGGCCAATCCACCTAACCTGCACATCTTTGGACACTAAGGGGCAATTTAGCATGGCCAATCCACCGAACCTACACATCTTTGGACACTAAGGGGCAATTTAGCATGGCCAATCCACCTAACCCGCACATCTTTGGACACTAAGGGGCAATTTAGCACGGCCAATCCACCTAACATACACATCTTTGGATACTAAGGGTCAATTTAGCATAGTCAATCCACCCAACCTACACATCTTTGGACACTAAGGGGCAATTTATCATGGCCAATCCACCCAACCTACACATCTTTGGACACTAAGGGACAATTTTGCATGGCCAATCCACCTAACCTGCACATCTTTGGATACTAAGGGATTGGCATGCCAAATTGCCCCTTAGTGTCCAAAGGAGTGCAGGCTTGGTGGATTGGCCCTGCTAAATTGCTCCCTAATGCCCAAAGATCTGCAGGTTAGGTAGATTGGCACTGTTTAAAAATGAGGGGCGCCCCATTTTAGATGGGGATGGGAAGGAATGTTTTCTGTCAGAGGGTGCAGAGCCTCTGGAACTTTCTTCCTGAAAAGGGCGGCAGGAGCAGAAGGTGAAGGTGGAGAGATGCTTGATTCACGGGGATGGGGGTGGGGTGAAAGGTTATCGGGGGTTTACATCGGGAATGTGGGGATGAGGTTCCAGTCAGATCCACCATGAATGGAGGAGCAGGTTTGAGGGGCCAAATGTCCTCACTGCTGCTCCTAATTCCAATGAATGAAAGGTTGATTTGATTTATTATTGTCACATGTATCGGGATACAGTGAAAAGTATTGTTTCTTGCGTGCTATACAGACACAGCATACCTTTCATAGAGTACATCAGGGAGATGGAAAGAGAGGGTGCAGAAGGTAGTGTTACAGTCACAGCGAGGGTGTAGAGAAAGATCAACTTAATGCGAGGTAGGTCCATTCAAAAGTCTGACAGCAGCAGGGAAGAAGCTGTTCTTGAGTCGGTCGGTACGGGACCTCAGACTTTTGTATCTTTTCCCCGACGGAAGAAGGTGGAAGAGAGAATGTCCGGGGTGTGTGGGGGGGTCCTTGATTATGCCGGCTGCTTTTCCCCAAGGCAGCGGGAAGTGTAGACAGACTCAATGGATGGGAGGCTGGTTTGTGTGATGGGACTGGGCTACATTCACCACCCTTTGTAGTTCCTTGCTGTCTTGGGCAGAGCAGGAGCCCAGACCAAACTGTGATACAACCAGAAAGGATGCTTTCAATGGGGCATCTGTAAAAGTTGGTGAGAGTCATGGCGGACATGCCAAATTTCCTTAGTCTCCTGAGAAAATAGAGGCGTTGGCGGGGCTTTCTTAACTATGGTGTCGGCGTGGTGGGGGGGACCAGGACAGATTGTTGGTGATCTGGACACATAACAGGCGAGATTAAACAGGCGAGGGATCTTTTCTATTTGTCAGGAACAGTGAAGGTTGACTTAATAAAGATTTTTAAGAATTTTAGAAGGTGCTGTGGAAGGAGCCTTGGTGAGTCGCTGCAGTGCATCTTGTAGATGGTACACACTGCTGTCACTGTGCGTCGGTGGTGGAGGGAGTGAATGTTTGTGGTTAGCGTGTCGATCGAGCGGGGCTGCTTTGTCCTGGATGGTGTCGAGCTTCTCGAGTGTTGTTGGAGTTGTACTTAAACAGGTAGCCACAATCCACTGCAGCGACTCGCCAAGGCTCCTTCCACAGCACCTTCCAAACCCGCCACCTCTACCACCTAGAAGGACAAGGGGAGGGGGGGTGCAGCAGACACATGGGGAACACCACCCCCTGCAAGTTCCCCCTCCGAGCCACTCACCATCCCGACTTGGAAATATATCGGCCGTTCCTTCACTGTGGCTGGGGTCAAAATCCTGGAACTCCCTCCCTAACAGCACTGTGGGTGTACCTACACTACACTCACAGGGGACTGACTGATGTCCAATCACAATCCTGGAACTCCCTCCCTAACAGCACTGTGGGTGTACCTACACCACACACGAGGACTGACTGATGTCCAATCACAATCCTGTAACACCCTCCCTAACAGCACTGTGGGTGTACCTACACCACACACGCGGGGACTGACTGATGTCCAATCACAATTCTGGACTCCCTCCCTAAACGCACTGTGGATGTACCTACACTACACACGGGGGGACTGACTGATGTCCAATCACAATCCTGTAACACCCTCCCTAACAGCACTGTGGGTGTACCTACACCACACACACGGGGACTGACTGATGTCCAATCACAATCCTGGAACTCCCTCCCTAACAGCACAGTGGGTGTACCTACACCACACACACACAGGGACTGACTGATGTCCAATCACAATCCTGGAGCTCCCTCCCTAACAGCACTGTGGGTGTACCTACACCACACACACGGGGGACTGACTGATGTCCAATCACAATCCTGTAATACCCTCCCTAACAGCACTGTGGGTGTACCTACACCACACACACACAGGGACTGACTGATGTCCAATCACAATCCTGGAATTCCCTCCCTAACAGCGCTGGGGGTGTACCTACACCACACACGGGGACTGCGCCGGCTCACCCACCGCCTTCTCAAGGTGGGGGGCGGTGGTGGTTACCGATAAGGGATTGGGGGTTAAATACAGGGCCCGGCCATTGAATGAATTTTAAAACTCAAAAAGAAAAGCCTCTGGTTCAACGCTCCTGCCACCTCCAGTGGCCGCGTGTCAGCCAGCTTTCGATAATTGGTAGAACGGGGTAGGCAGGGATGTCTCATTATGCGCCGTCGCTGTGTTGGTGAGATAATTAGATTCATTCTCCGCGATTCTCTGAGGGATCAGGAATGTTGTGGCACAGTCAGCGCTGATGATGAGGCTGGATTGAGGTGAATTCTAATTACCGCACACTTCTCCCTTCCATCGGCCACGTTCCCCGGCATCGGGAAACGGCCTTCTCGCAGCTCCTTCACGTGCTGCCTTGCGATTAAACGCAATTAATTTAAATTACCTGACAGAGGACGTGACTGCAGGAGGAGCGTGACGCTTTGCAGCATTACCGAGAGACTGTTTAACAGGGGGCCCAGGTTTTAAACCGTGGCGCTGTTACCTTGTTGTTTGGGGAACTTGACACAAAAAGGACTTAGAAGCAGAGAAGCATAGAAGCAGGAGGAGGCCATTTGGCCCTCAGAGTCCTGCTCTGCCATTCATTTTGATCATGGCTAATCCTCAGTGTCCACAGATGTGCAGGTTAGGTGGATTGGCCATGCTAAATTGCCCCTTAGTTTCCAAAGATGCACAGGTTAGGTGGATTGGCCATGCTAAATTGCCCCTTAGTGTCCAAAGATGTGCAGATTTGGTGGATTGGCCATGCTGAATTGCCCCTTAGTGTCCAAAGATGTACAGATTTGGTGGATTGGCCATGCTAAATTACCCCTTAGTGTCCGAAGATGTGTCGGTTAGGTGGATTGGCCATGCTAAGTTGTCCATTAGTGTTCAAAGATGTGTAGGTTAGGGGATTGACCGTGCTAAATTGCCTCTTAGTGTCCAAAGGTGTGTAGGTTAGGTGGATTGGCCATGTTAAATTGTCTCTTATTGTCCAAAGATGTGTAGGTTAGGTGGATTGGCTATGCTAAATTGCCAATTAGTGTCCAAAGATGTGTAGGTTAGGTGGATTGGCCATGCTGAATTGCCCCACATTGTCCACAGATGTGCAGGTTAAGTGGATTTGCCATGCTAAATTGTCTCTTATTGTCCAAAGATGTGCAGGTTTGGTGGATTGACCATACTAAATTGCCCCTTATCCTCAGGAGGATCAGCAGGGTAAACATGTGCGGCTACAGGGATAGAGCCTGGATGGGATTGTTGTCGATGGAGGGCCGAATGGCCTCCTTCTGCGATGTGGGGATTCTACCGTTCTATTCCAGCGCAAGGGGGGCTGTAGGCATGGCCGCCAATGGCAGCAGGATGGGCAGGGGGGGAATGTGTGGATCTCGAGAAGGGCGCGGAGATCTCAGAGGAGACCGGGCGATGGGGGGGAGATTACAGAAATGGGGAGCGGTGCGTCTTACTTGTAAGGTGCGTCGTTCCAATGAGAGGTCTGCAAAGCTGGTCGCGTTCCTGCAGACAATCATCTCCAACGATAAGTTAATTCGAATCTCAGCTTCAAAGCCACGAGAGGAGAACTTGGCAGTGTTATTTTTTTTTTAAAATCTCGCTCCCAGAAGCCAAGGGATAATGCTTAATAGACTGTCACCTTCTTGCGGAGAAACCAGTTCAATCATTTATCTGCACTCCCCTTCAGTCAATCCAAACAATCTCTAATCTATCCAGACCAGCCGGCCCATACTAAATTGTATCGCCTTGGTTGCGAGATCGTATCAAGATTCCTTTCGCAAGGACGGAGAGGGTGTATTGTGACTTGAGTCTCCTCCCCCCCCCCCCAACCCACGCACCCCCTCCACCCACTCCCCAACCGCAAGCATTTCCAGGGTGGGGGAAGAGAGAAGGAAGGGTTGAGTTTCGGAAAATTGTGCATTTTCCTTTTCTTGTTGGCAGGGGGCGTCACTGGGCAAGGCCCAGCATTTGTTGCCCGTCCCTAATTGCCCCCTTGAACTGAGTCCCTCGCTCGAGCTATTTCAGATTGGGTGGGGGGGGGTGCCAGTTAAGAGTTGACCACATTGTGGTGTATGTTGTGGGGGGAACGGGGTCTGAAGTCACATGTAGGCCAGGTGCCACTCTGTTGCCACAAGCCTGAGGGTTAGCATTCTGGGATTAGCGCTGCACGACTGACTTCACAACCTATCATTAGCACAGCGGTGTCCCCCCATCAGTTCGCCGTTTGATTGGCAGTTCCAGGCTGTTGGAAAGTCTTTGATGTTGGGTTGCGAATGTGGATGCTTGTTGTTGCAAGGGATTAAGTGACAGATTTTTTTTTCCCTGAAGGGGGACATTTGTGAACCAGATGGGTTTTTTTTTAATGAGAATTGATGATAGCCCTCATGACTGAAACTGGCTTTATCATACCAGATTTTTGTTAATGGGATTTAAGTTTCACCAGCGGCCGTGGTGGGATTTGAACTCTTGTCCCCCGCTGTAGAGAGTCAGTCTGGTGGCCCCTGGATTATTCTAATGTCCTTCCCCCCCCGACCCTCAGCCAATAATGTCAAACTTGTTGGTCCCTGAAAAAGGGTGGACCTGATGAGATTATTAAATATTTTCTATTCTTATCCCCTAACTCCAGCATTGCTGGATCCCAGATGGAGTTGATTCAACAGTGGGCTGGAATTCTCCAGTACTTCCCGCTAGTGGAATCTTCCAGTCCCCCCAACGACGATGGGACGGGTGCAGGCAATGGGACCCCCCCAACAAAGGCAAGACCAGAAGATCCCAATGATCGGACAGCGGGAGACGCGCGACGGCAAATCCTGCCCACAGTCCCATCCCGTTCCAGATATTTTTATTTACTGAATTCCAATTCCACCACCTGCCGTGGTGGGATTTGAACCCGGGTCCTCGAAACATCACCCTGGGGTTCTGGATTGCTATCCCAGCCGCAAAACCACTACGCCACCAGCGGTGCTGCATCCGAGATGGTTAATGTTGTGGGCAACTCAGTATCGTGGAATGGCTACAATGCAGAATAGGCCATTTGGCCCATCGAGTCTGCACTCACTCACTTACCCAGGCCCTATCTCCGTAACTCCACATATTCACCAAGGCTAATACATATACCTTAGACATCTTGAGACACCAAGGGCAATTTAGCATGACCAATCCACCTAACCCGCACATCTTTGGACACTAAGGGACAATTTAGCATGGCCAATCCACCTAACCTACACATCTTTGGACACTAAGAGGCAATGTAGCATGGCCAATCCACCTAACCTGCACATCTTTGGACACTATGGAGCAATTTAGCATGGCCAATCCACCTAACCTACACATCTTTGGACACTAAGGGGCAATTTAGCATGGCCAGTCCCCCTAACCTGCTCATCTTTGGACACTAAGGGGCAATTTAGCATGGCCAATCCACCTAACCTGCACATCTTTGGACACTAAGGGGCAATTTAGCATGGCCAATCCACCTAACCTGCACATCTTTGGACACTAAGGGGCAATTTAGCATGGCCAGTCCCCCTAACCTGCTCATCTTTGGACACTACGGGGCAATTTAGCATGGCCAATTCACCTAACCAGCACATCTTTGGACTGTGGGAGGAAACTGGAGTACCCGGAGGAAACCCACGCAGACACGGGGAGAACGTGCAAACTCCACACAGACAGTGACCCGAGCCGGGAATTGAACCCAAGTCCCTGGTGCTGTGAGGCAGCAGTGCTAACCCACTGTGCCATCATGATGGCCAAGTTGCTGAACTCAAGGTTGATTTTGGAGGCCTTTAAGGGGACTCGCTCTTGTAGGTGCCAGAGAGGCTTGAGAGAGGGGTATGTAGCTTTTTGATTTGCTTTGATTTATTATTGCCACGTGTATCGGGATACAGTGAAAAATATTATTTCTTGCGCGCTCTTCAGACAAAGCGTACTGTTCATAGAGTACATAGGGGAGAAGGAAAGGAGAGGGTGCAGAATGTAGTGTTACAGTCACAGCGAGGGTGCAGAGAAAGATCAACTTAACGCGTGGTAGGTCCATTCAAAAGTCTGACAGCAGCAGGGAAGAAGCTGTTCTTGAGTCGGTCAGTACGTGACCTCAGATTTTTGTATCTTTTTCCTGATGGAAGAAGGTGGAAGAGAGAATGTCCGGGGTGCGTGGGGTCCTTAATTATCCCGGCTGCTTTTCTCTGGGGCAGCGGGAAGTGTAGACGGAGTCAGTGGATGGGAGGCTGGTTTGTGTGATGGGACTGGGCTACATTCACCACCCTTTTGTAGTTCCTTGCGGTCTTTGGCAGAGCAGGAGCCCAGACCGAGCTGCGATACAACCAGAAAGAATGCTTTCTATGGTGCATCTGTAAAACCAACCAGTTTATTTGATAGTAATCTTACAGGCTTTCGGAAACGGTGTTCCTTTGTCAGGTGTGTGGAAGGTTCCTCGAAAAAGGAACAATGTTTCCGAAAGCTTGCGGGTTTACCTTCAAATAAACTGGTTGGACTTAAAACTGGTGTTGTGAGACTTCTTACTGTGTTTACCCAGTCCAACACCGGTATCTCTACATCGCATCTGTAAAAGTCAGTGAGAGATGTCGCGGACATGCCAAATTTCCTTGGTAGCCGCAGCTAACATGTTTAAGAGTTACTGAGTTGCAACTGTTTGTTCGAGTTGGTACTGGAAGTGTTAAATAAAGGAATGGCGGACTTACTCTCCCTGTTTCTCTCTAAACTGGAATGCTTGGAGAAAGATGGGAGGTAACTATCCCATAAAACCATAAGATATAGGAGCAGAATGAGGCCACTCGGCCCGTCGTGTCTGCACCTCCATTCATTCATGGCTGATACTTTTCTCATCCCCCATTCTTTTCCCCACAACTCCTGATCCCTTGGGGTCAGGGTCCATGTCCATAGGACTCTTAAATCGGCCTCGCAGGTGGAGGATGTGGACAAGAAGGCTTATGGTGTACTGGCCTTCATTAATCGAGGGATTGAGTTTAGGAGTTGGGAGGTAATGCTGCAACTTTATAAGACCCTGGTCAGACCCCACTTGGAGTACTGTGCTCAGTTCTGGTCGCCTCACTACAAGAAGGATGTGGAAGCTATTGAGAGGATGCAGAGGAGATTTGTTGCCTGGATTGGGAGGCATGCCTTATGAGGATAGGTTGAGGGAGATCTGTCTTTTCTCCCTGGAGAGATGAAGGATGAGAGGCGACCTGATAGAGGTTTATAAGATGTTGAGAGATATAGATAGGGTGGATTCTCAGAGGCTATTTCCCAGGGCTGGAATGGTCGCTACGAGAGGACACAGGTTTAAGGTGCTGGGGAGTAGGTACAGAGGAGATGTCAGGGGTAAGTTTTTTACTCAGAGGGTGGGTGAGTGAGTGGAATCGGCTGCCATTGGTGGTGTTGGAGGCGAACTCGCTGGGGTCTTTTAAGAGACTTCTGGATGAGTACATGGGATTTAATAGGATTGAGGGTTATAGATAGGCCTGGTAGGTAGGGATATGATCGGCGCAACTTGTGGGCCAAAGGGCCTGTTTGTGCTGTAGTTTTTCAATGTTCTATGTACTATCCCCTTATTAATCAAGAACCTATCCATCTCTGTCTTAAAGACACTCAATGACTTGGCCTCCACAGCCTTCTGCGGCAAAGAGTTCCACAGATTCATCACTCACTGCTTTCTATAGTGCATCTGTAAAAATTGGTGAGAGTCGTAGTGAACATGCCAAATTTCCTGAGAATGGAGAGGTGTTTCTTAACTATAGTGTCGGCGTGGGGGGGTACCAGGACAGGTTGTTGGTGATCTGGACACCGGGAGCTCTCAATCCTTTTGTAGAGTGGTGTTAGCTGTGCAGTTACACAGTGAGTGATCCTTACCCTGCTGAATAAACAGTGACTCTGTACAGTTACACAGTGAGCGATCCTTACCCTGCTGAATAAACAGTGACTCCGTACAGTTACACAGTGAGTGATCCTTACCCTGCTGAATAAACAGTGACTCTGTGCAGTTACACAGTGAGTGATCCTTACCCTGCTGAATAAACAGTGACTCTGTACAGTTACACAGTGAGTGATCCTTACCCTGCTGAATAAACAGTGACTCTGTACAGTTACACAGTGAGTGATCCTTACCCTGCTGAATAAACAGTGACTCTGTACAGTTACACAGTGAGCGATCCTTACCCTGCTGAATAAACAGTGACTCCGTGCAGTTACACAGTGAGCGATCCTTACCCTGCTGAATAAACAGTGACTCTGTGCAGTTACACAGTGAGTGATCCTTACCCTGCTGAATAAACAGTGACTCTGTACAGTTACACAGTGAGTGATCCTTACCCTGCTGAATAAACAGTGACTCTGTACAGTTACACAGTGAGTGATCCTTACCCTGCTGAATAAACAGTGACTCTGTACAGTTATACAGATGTCAGAAGATGCCCCATCCTCCACAGAATTCCTAGCCTCTGCTCTGCGCCTGTATCCACAGTATTTATAGAGCTATGTCCCAGTTCAGTTTCTGGTCAATGATAGCACTCCCAGGACATAGAGAGCGTGAGGGCAGGGGTAGGGGGGGCAGCGTGGGGGTGGAGCGGAGAGGCGGGGGGAGGGTTGAGGAGAGGAAGTGATGCTTCTGTAGCCAAAGTGCTGACGGCACGGTAGCACAGTGGGTTAGCACTGCTGCTTCACAGCTCCGGGGCCCTGGGTTCGATTCCCGGCCCAGGGTCACTGTCTGTGTGGAGTCTGCACATTCTTTTCGTGTCTGCGTGGGTTTCCTCCGGTTCCCTCCCACAGTCCCAAAGTTGTGCGGGTTAGGTTTGATTGGCCGTGCTAAGAAATTGCCCCTTAGTGTCCAGGGATGCGTAGGTTAGAGGGATTAGTGGGTATGATATGGGGGTAGGGCCTGGGTGGGATTGTGTTCGGTGCAGACTCAATGGGCAAAGGGCCTCCTTCTGCACTGTAGGGTTTCTACGATTCCTTTAAATTCCTTGATGAGCCATCACACAGGGAGAGAGAGAGCGAGCGTCCTTTGGAACATCAGCCGTTGAACGCTACAGGGGAATTCAGAGAAGGAATGGGGCTGACGGGGGTCCTGAGCGCTAGGTGAAGTGCTTTGAGAGTGAGCAGCTGGATTTGAGCTGCTGGTTTATCTCAGCATCAGCGCGTTGTATGGTGGAGGGGGGGGGGATCGATACAATATGTAATGATGGTGTCGGCAAGCTTTCAGGTACTGACAGAGACTGAGAGAAGTGACTTTGCCTCCACTGACCTTGAGCTGTCGAGAGCCCTGGCAGCTCGCAGGCTGACGTGGGAGACACAGCAGAAGCACGACAAAGAAATCTGGGGTGGGGGGCGCGGGCAACAAACCAGCTTCGATCATGCAGGATAAAGAGAAAGGTGCGAAGGGGCTAGAATGATGATCTGCTCCCCCCTCACCCCCCGCAACACTGCTGAATAAACAGTGTCTCTGTACGGTTACACAGTGAGCGATCCTTACCCTGCTGAATAAACAGTGTCTCTGTACGGTTACACAGTGAGTGATCCTTACCTTGCTGAATAAACAGTGTCTCTGTACAGATACACAGTGAGTGATCCTTACCCTGCTGAATAAACAGAGACTCTGTACAGTTACACAGTGAGCGATCCTTACCCTGCTGAATAAACAGTGACTCTGTACAGTTACACAGTGAGCGATCCTTACCCTGCTGAATAAACAGAGACTCTGTACAGTTACACAGTGAGCGATCCTTACCCTGCTGAATAAACAGAGACTCTGTACAGTTACACAGTGATCGATCCTTACCCTGCTGAATAAACAGTGACTCTGTACAGTTACACAGTGAGTGATCCTTACCCTGCTGAATAAACAGAGACTCTGTGCAGTTACACAGTGAGCGATCCTTACCCTGCTGAATAAACAGTGACTCTGTACAGTTACACAGTGAGCGATCCTTACCCTGCTGAATAAACAGTGTCTCTGTACGGTTACACAGTGAGTGATCCTTACCCTGCTGAATAAACAGTGTCTCTGTACGGTTACACAGTGAGTGATCCTTACCCTGCTGAATAAACAGTGACTCTGTACAGTTACACAGTGAGCGATCCTTACCCTGCTGAATAAACAGAGACTCTGTACAGTTACACAGTGAGTGATCCTTACCCTGCTGAATAAACAGTGACTCTGTACAGTTACACAGTGAGCGAGCCTTACCCTGCTGAATAAACAGTGACTCTGTACAGTTACACAGTGAGCGATTCTTACCCTGCTGAATAAACAGTGACTCTGTATAGTTACACAGCAAGTGATCCTTACCCTGCTGAATAAACAGTGACTCTGTACAGTTACACAGTGAGCGATCCTTACCCTGCTGAATAAACAGAGACTCTGTACAGTTACACAGCAAGTGATCCTTACCCTGCTGAATAAACAGTGACTCTGTACAGTTACACAGTGAGTGATCCTTACCCTGCTGAATAAACAGTGACTCTGTACAGTTACACAGCGAGTGATCCTTACCCTGCTGAATAAACAGTGACCTGCTCGGTGACCCACGTCTTGTCATTCTCACGCCACGTGGGTATGTTGCCATCACAAGTGGGCGCCGGTTCCCGGCCTCCATTCCTTTATCACCTTCTAGCAGTGGAAAAGTCTTGGTTCCCCAGTGGCTGTATCAATTGCCCCTGTTCATTTTATCCAGTGGGATGGATGAGGAGGCACACTGTCAATGCCTCTGCCCGTACCTTGAAGGTCCAGATGCCCAGGTGTGCCTGAGAAAGCCGGCCACCCCTCTGGGTGAATGCGAGCGGGGGTGTATTTTACACGTCGATCGCCCTCCCTGGCTTGCCTCCAAGGAGCTAACTGGCATGTCAGCAGGGAGATTGTTATTAATGCCGTGTTGCTTTTTTTCTCTCTCTCTCTCATTTTCTTTCACCGTGTTCTGGCTTATTTATTTATTCAGCTGTGAAACTGTCAACTCCCTGAGCCAAAGCTGCTCGCGCCTTGTCAATGTCACTCAGCGACAGAGGCCATTCTGGCCACTGAATGTGTTGCCCTCATTCATGCCCTCTAACTTGAGCTCCCTTCTTGAATACAACTCTCCCTCCCCCGAGGGCACCACCTCTGAGTTATTCCTCCGCAGATAGATTGCACTGCTCCATGCCGTCTCTTGGCTTGTTCCCCCGGCCTTACAAATTTGATTTAATTTGATTTGATTTATTGTCATCCGATGTATTGGGAAACAGTGAAAAGCGTTCTTTCTTGTGCCCTACACAGACAAAGCATACTGTTCATCGAGTACACTGCGGTGAAGGAACGGAGAGGGTGCAGAATGTAGTGTTACAGTCACAGCTTGGTGTAGAGAAAGCTTAATATTTGATTTGATTTATTATTGTCACATGTATTGGGATACAGTGAAAAGTATTGTTTCTCACCTGCTATACAGACAAAGCATACCGTTCATAGAGTACATAGGGGAGAAGGAAAGGAGAGGGTGCAGAATGTAGTGTTACAGTCACAGCTAGGGTGTAGAGAAAGATCAACTTAATATTTGATTTGATTTATTATTGTCACATGTGTTGGGATACAGTGAAAAGTATTGTTTCCCACATGCTATACAGACAAAGCATACCGTTCATAGAGTACATGGGAGTGAAGGAAAGGCGAGGGTGCAGAATGTAGTGTTACAGTCACAGCTAGAGTATAGAGAAAGATCAACTTAATATTTGATTTGATTTATTATTGTCACACGTGCTGGGATATAGTGAAAAGTATCGTTTCTTGCGCACTGTACAGACAAAGCATACCATTCATAGACAAGGAAAGATGAGGGTGCAGAATGTAGCGTTACAGTCATAGCTAGAGTGTAGAGAAAGATCAACTTAATATTTGATTTGATTTATTATTGTCACACATACTGGGATACAGAGAAAAGTATTGTTTCTTGTGCACTATACAGACAAAGCATACTGTTCATAGAGAAGGAAAAGAGAGGGTGCAGAATATACTGTTACAGTTACAGCTCGGGTGTAGAGAAAGATCAGCTTAATATTTGATTTGATTTATTATTGTCACATGTACTGGGGTATAGTGAAAAGTATTGTTTCTTGGGCATTATACAGACAAAGCATACCGTTCATAGAGAAGGAAAGGAGAGGGTGCAAAATGTAGTGTTACAGTCACAGCGAGGGTGTAGAGAAAGATCAACTTAATGCGAGGTAGGTCCATTCAAAAGTCTGACAGCAGCAGGGAAGAAGCTGTTCTTGAGTCGGTCGGTACGGGACCTCAGACTTTTGTATCTTTTTCCCGACGGAAGAAGGTGGAAGAGAGAATGTCCGGGGTGTGTGGGGGGTCCTTGATTATGCCGGCTGCTTTTCCCGAGGCAGCGGGAAGTGTAGACAGAGTCAATGGATGGGAGGTTGGTTTGTGTGATGGGACTGGGCTACATTCACCACCCTTTTGTAGTTCCTTGCGGTCTTGGGCAGAGCAGGAGCCCAGACCGAGCTGTGATACAACCAGAAAGGATGCTTTCTATGGGGCATCTGTAAAAGTTGGTGAGAGTCGTAGCGGACATGCCAAATTTCCTTAGTCTCCTGAGAAAGTAGAGGCGTTGGTGGGGCTTTCTTAACTATAGTGTCAGCGTGGAGCGACTGGGACAATTTATAATGTCGGCACTTCCTTCACTCTGGCTGGGAGTCAGAATCTCAGAAGACCCTCCCTCAGAGCCCCGTGGGTGTACCTACACCACACAGGGACTTACTGATGTCCAATCACAATCCTGGAACTCCCTCCCTAACAGCACTGTGGGTGTACCTACACCACACACACACGGGGACTGACTGATGTCCAATCACAATCCTGGAACTCCCTCCCTAACAGCACTGTGGGTGTACCTACACCACACAGGGACTTACTGATGTCCAATCACAATCCTGGAACTCCCTCCCTAACAGCACTGTGGGTGTACCTACACCGCACATGGGGGACTGCAGCGGGTTCGAGATGGAGCCCACTCACCACCTTTTCAAGGGGGCAATTAGTGATGAGGGATAAGTACTGGACCCAGCCCAGCGAGGTCTGGACTAAAGATAAAGACCAGATCTCCAATACTCTGCCATTCCATCCATCAAACTGGCTCCTTTTGGCGAGCTGGGGGGGCTTTGATGCCTCGCAACGGAGTTCCGGCTGCTACGAAGGGAGGAATAATATTTTATGGACCGATAACTGCAAGTTTTTCACTGTTCTAATCAAAGCAGCGTTACCGCCAGGACCTCCTTTGTGTGCCGTGTTTGTTTAAACCATCTTAATGGTGCAATTTGCATTAAAAATTTACGGAAAATGCTCCCCTGATTGCCAGTTCGAAACCACACCACGCCCGCCGCACATAACTAATTAGTCCAATTTTCAGCCTGGCAAGGTAATAGCGCTCTAAATCGGAGCACATCCTGGCCACGCGGTCCCCCGTGTCCCGTTTAGTCATTGCTGATTTCCTAGCTTTGATCTTGATTTGATTTATTATTGTCACCTGTACTGGGATACAGTGAAAAGTATTCTTTCTTGTGCACCATACAGACAGAGCATACCATTCATAGAGAAGGAAAGAAGAGGGTGCAGAATGTAGTGTTACAATCACAGCGAGGGTGTAGAGAAAGATCAACTTAATATTTGATTTGATTTATTATTGTCACATGTATTGGGAGGCAGTGAAAAATATTGTTTCTCGTGCGCTATACAAAGCATACCGTTCATAGAGAAAGAAAGGAGAGAGTGCAGAATGTAGTGTTACAGTCACAGCTAGGGTGCAGAGGAAGATCAGGTTAATATTTGCTTTGATTTATTATTGTCACAAGTGTTGGGGTACAGTGAAAAGTATTGTTTCTTGCACGCTGTACAAAGCATACCATTCATAGAGAAGGAAAGGAGAGAGTACAGAATGTGGTGTTACAGTCACAGCTAGGGTATAGAGAAAGATCAACTTAATGTTTGATTTGATTTATTATTGTCACATGTATTGAGATACAGTGAAAAGTATTGTTTCTTACACGCCATACAGACAAAGCATACCGTTCATAGAGAAGGAAAGGAGAAGGTGCAGAATGTAGTGTTACAGTCACAGTGAGGGTGTAGAGAAAGATCAGCTTAATGCGAGGTAGGTCCATTCAGAAGTCTGACAGCAGCAGGGAAGAAGCTGTTCTTGAGTCGGTCGGTACGTGACCTCAGACTTTTGTATCTTTTTCCCGACGGAAGAAGGTGGAAGAGAGAAAGTCCGGGGTACGTGGGGGGGTCCTTAATTATGCCAGCTGCTTTTCCCGAGGCAGCGGGAAGTGTAGACGGAGTCAATGGATGGGAGGCTGGTTTGTGTGATGGGACTGGGCTACCTTCACGACCCTTTTGTAGTTCCTTGCGGTCTTGGGCAGAGCAGGAGCCCAGACCAAGGTGTGATACAACCAGAAAGGATGCTTTCTATGGGGCATCTGTAAAAGTTGTTGAGAGTCGTAGCGGACATGCCAAATTTCCTTAGTCTCCTGAGAAAGTAGAGGTGTTGGTGGGGCTTTCTTAACTATAGTTTCGGCATAGGGGAGGGGACGAGGACAGGTTGTTGGTGATCTGGACACCTGGAAACTTGAAGCCCTCGACCCTTTCTACTTGGTCCCCGTTGATGTAGACAGGGGCATGTTCTCCTTTACACTTCCTGAAGTCGATGACAATCTCCTTCGTTTTGTTGACATTGAGGGAGAGGTTATTGTCAATAGATAGATGGATAAACAGAGGGAAAGAAAGGGAGAAAGA
Organism: Carcharhinus amblyrhynchos; assembly: GCF_965287045.1. Taxonomy (NCBI): domain Eukaryota; kingdom Metazoa; phylum Chordata; class Chondrichthyes; order Carcharhiniformes; family Carcharhinidae; genus Carcharhinus; species Carcharhinus amblyrhynchos. Next base: position 63,616 of record NW_027650143.1, read on the forward strand.
GAGAGAGATGAAGAGAGAGAGGCCATTAGGAAGACAAAGGGAGGAGAGAGAGAGAAAGGGAGAAGGAGAGTCAGAGAGGGAAAGACAAAGAAATAGAGAGAGAGGGAGATGGGGAGGCAGAGGGAGAGAGATGAGAGATAGTGAAAAGGAGAGATAGATAGAGAGAAAGGGAGGGAGGGAGAGAGAGAGAGATGGACAGATGGAGAGAAAGAGATGGACAGATGGAGAGAGAGAGAGAGAGTCATAGTCATAGAGGTTTACAGCATGGAATCAGGCCCTTCAGCCCCACTTGTCCATGCCACCCCCTTTTTTAAATCACTCAGCTAGTCCCAATTGTCCACATTTGGCCCACATCTCTCCATACCCATCTTACCAATGTGACTTCCTAAATGCTTTTTAAAAGACAAAATTGTACCCGCCTCTACTATTATCTCTGGCAGCTTGTTCCAGACACTCACCACCCTCTGTGTGAAAAAATTGCCCCCTCTGGACACTTTTGTATCTCTCCCCTCTCACCTTAAACCTACGCCCTCTAGTTTTAGACTCCCCTACCGTTTGGGTAAAAGATATTGACTATCGAGCTGATCTGTGCCCCTCATTATTTTATAGACCTCTATTAGATCACCCCTCTACGCTCCAGAGAAAAAAGTCCCAGTCTATTCAGCCTCTCCTTATAACTCAATCCATCAATTCCCGATAGCATCCTAGTAAATCCTTTCTGCTCTCTTTCTAGGGGAACATGACAGCCTCTGGCCTCCTGCCCAATCGAATGCCCTGTATGACTCCCCCACTGCCAGCCCGCACATCCCAGATAGAAAGCGAGAAGGTGGTGGGGGCTGGGGGGGGTGCAGTGCCAGTGGAATCCTATTGCAGCCAGCAGGGAGACAGGAGGTTGGGCAGGGTGAGAATGGGGTTACCAAATTACTGATGCTGATCTTTAACTTTGAGGTAATGTCCCTCTTGGAGTTGACAAGGGGGCAGATATTCTGTGAAAGATATGAACAGACACAGGCAGCGGTCACTGTGTGGAAATCTGGGGGCATTGACGGGTAACTGTCTCTCTCACGCTCTGTCCCTCTTTCTCTGTGTCTCTTTCTTCTCTTTCTGTCTCTCTGTCTGTCTCTCTCTCTCTCTTTTGCCCTCTCTCTGTCTCTTTCTCTGTCTCCCTTTCTCTCTCTCTCTCTGTCTCTCTTTCTCTGTGTCTCTCTCTGTGTCTCTCTTTCTGTCTGTCTGTCTCTCTCTTTTGCCCTCTCTCTCTCTGTCTCTCTTTCTCTGTGTCTCTCTTTCTGTTTGTCTGTCTCTCTTTTGCCCTCCCTCTGTCTCTCTCTGTCTCTCTTTTGCTCTCTCTGTGTCACCCTCTTTCTCTGTCTCCCTTTCTCTTTCTCTCTCTCTGTCTCATTCTCTGTCCCTCTCTCTCTCTCTTTTGCTCTCTGTCTCTCTCTCTCTGTCTCTCTTTCTCTCTGTCTCTCTCTCTCTTTCTCTCTGTCTCTCTCTTTCTCTGTATCTCTCTTTCTCTGTCTCTCTCTGTATTTCTGTCTGTCTCTCTTTCCCTGTGTCTCTCTCTGTCTTTCACTCTCTCTCTCCTTCTTTCTCTGTCTCTCCCACGTTTTCTCTCTCTCTTTCTCTCTCTATCTCTTGCATTCTGTCTCTCTTTATCTGCCCCCTCACTATTTCTCTCTATCTCTTTCCTTTTGTCTCTCTGTCTTTCTCTTTCCCTCCGTCTATTTCTCTCTATCCCCCTCCTTCTGTCTGTCTCTCTCATTCTCTGTCTCCCTTTCTCTCTCTGTCTCTCTCTCCCTCGCACTGTGTGGGTAGCTGGGTGAACAGACAGTTTCTTACATGTCATGTGAGGGCCCTTTGTCTCAGTTCCCCAAGGTAGTAACCACGGAGCCCCAGATGCCCGACAGTTGCATCAATCTTTAACCTTTCTAGGGGTGCTTTGATAATCCTTACCATTAACTTGTTAACTCGCTCCCACGGGGAGTGGGGGAGAATGTGGGACTTGCTCCCACAGGGGGAGTGGGGGAGAATGTGGGACTCACTTCCATGGGGAGTGGGGGAGAATGTGGGACTCACTCCCACGGGGGAGAATGTGGGCCTCACTCCCACGGGGGGAGTGGGGGAGAATGTGGGACTCACTCCCATGGGGGAGTGGGGGAGAATGTGGGACTTTCTGCCACGGGGGAGTGGGGGAGAATGTGGGACTCACTTCCATGGGGAGTGGGGGAGAATGTGGGACTTGCTCCCACGGGGGAGAATGTGGGACTCACTCCCATGGGGAGTGGGGGAGAATGTGGGACTCACTCCCATGGGGGGAGTGGGGGAGAATGTGGGACTTGCTGCCACGGGGGAGTGGGGGAGAATGTGGGACTCACTTCCATGGGGAGTGGGGGAGAATGTGGGACTCGCTCCCACGGGGGAGAATGTGGGCCTCACTCCCACGGGGGGAGTGGGGGAGAATGTGGGACTTGCTGCCATGGGGGAGTGGGGGAGAATGTGGGACTCACTTCCATGGGGAGTGGGGGAGAATGTGGGACTCACTTCCATGGGGAGTGGGGGAGAATGTGGGACTTGCTCCCACGGGGGAGAATGTGGGCCTCACTCCCAGGGGGAGAGGTGGAGAATGTGGGACTCGCTCTCACGGGGGAGAATGTGGGCCTCACTCCCAGGGGGAGTGGGGGAGAATGTGGGACTCACTCCCATGGGGAGAGGTGGAGAATGTGGGACTCGCTCTCACGGGGGGAGTGGGGGAGAATGTGGGATTCACTCCCATGGGGAACAGAAGTGTACAGTGATTGGGGGGTGGGAGATGAAGATGGTGGGGGGGTGCAGGAGGCTTGTGGGGGGGCCTAAACACCAACAGGGAGCAGATGGGCTGAATGGCCTTTGTCTATTGTCCAAAACTGGTCGGCGCAACATCGTGGGCCGAAGGGCCTGTTCTGCGCTGTAATGTTCTATGTTCTATGTTCTAAAATAAACGCCCTCCAATCCTTTGAGTGTGGGCCATTACTGCTCATTCATTCAAAAGCATGTGGACTATGTGTTTGACTCAAAGCACTACTGTGCCAACCTATCCTCCTGTGACATGTGGTGTCCTGCGGTCTTCTGCCTCACATTCTCTTACTAAGTGGCATCCCACTGGCAGCGGTTGGCACAACAGTGCCTCGGAGGTTCCCCCCAGGTAGCTGGCATCACAGGGGGCAGAGTTCCTGTTCCCTTCTCCTCCGCCCACCTGGGCTAACATTCCAATATTTTTTCCCTGAAAATTAGGCCTGCTGGATTTGGGATTCCCATCCTGCCGAGTGCTCGGAGGCGAACTCCGATGGGGGGGCGGCAGGATTGTCAGTGCCAGCTGCTTCTCCCTGCCCCGCAGAAGGACAGCAGTGATGTGTGAACCACAGGCTGTGCAGTTGTGACAGGGGTCCGTGGGTACAGGCCCACAGCTGGAGTTATTGCCAGCAGTTCTGGGGAGGCCACTTCACCCAGAGTGCCCACTCCTCATGGCGTAGATCCAACCGGACGCCGCTACCCATTGGCATCGGTGGGTTAAGGAAACATCGGACCACCCCACCCCCGGCTTGCCATTGTAGAATCACCACAGGAGGCCATTCGGCCCATCTGCATTGAGTCTCCCAACACAGCATCTTTCCCACACCCTGTCCTTTTGCCCTTCACTTATTCTGCTAATCCACCGAACCTGCACGTTTTTCGACATCTCTCTCTCTCCCCCTTTGTTTCACTCTCACTGTCCCACTGACTGTGTCTCTATCTCTGGGGCTACCTCTTTCTGTCTCTCTGTCTCTGTTTTTCTCTCTCTGTCGGGGAACTGAAAGGATAGAGAGACCAAGCGAGAGAGAGACAGAGAGAGAGAGAGAGAAAGAGAGAGAAAGACAGAGGGAGAAAGACAGAGAGATAGAGAGAGAGAGAGAGAGACAGAGAAAGAGAAGGAGAGCCAGACAGACAGAGAGAGGCAGAGGAAGAGAGACAGAGAGAGAGACAGAGAGAGACAGAGGGAGAGAGGGACAGAGATAGAAAGGGGGAGAGACAGATAGACAGAGAGAGAAAGATGAGAGATAGATGGACAGAGAGAGAGAGAGAGAGACAGACGGACAGACAGAGAGAGAGAAAGAGAGAGAGACAGAGAGGCAGAGAGAGAGACAGAGAGAGAGAAAGAGAGAGACAGAGAGAGAGACAGAGAGAGAGACAGAGAGAGAGAGATAGAGACAGATAGAGAGAGAGAGAGACAGAGAGAGAGAGAGTGAGAAAGAGAGAGAGACAGAGAGAGAGAGAGACAGAGAGAGAGAGACAGAGAGACAGACAGAGAGAGAAAGAGAGAGACAGACAGAGAGAGAGACAGATAGAGAGAGAGAGAGCAAGAGAGAGAGAGACAGACAGAGAGAGAGAGAAAGAGAGAGACAGAGAGAGAGAGAGAGACAGAGAGAGAGAGAGAGACGGAGAGAGAGAGAACGGCGATTGATGCCCGATTGGTTAAGATTAAACCTGAGGCTGAATGATTTTGATCTCTGAATGTATTAAAGGTATTAATGAGATCATTACATTCAGGGCTATGGGCCAAGTGCTGGTAGATGGGGTTAGGTAGGAGTTCCCGTGTTTGTAATGTGCCTGTAAAAATCTGATGGGCCGAAGGGCCTCTTCTGCGTTGTGTGATTCTGTGAGTTTTATTGATGACAATCGATGATAGTTGTTACGGTTCCCCCCATGACTGAAACTGGCTTAATAATCCCAGATTTAATACATCGAATTTAAATTCCACCATCCCCTGTGGTGGGGTTTGAACTTGTGTCTCCCCTCTACCCACCGCCCCCCCCCCCCCCCCCCCCAGAACACGGATGGGCCTCTGGATTACTAGCCCAGTGGCAGCGCCACCTACCTCGCCATCTCCTCGGGCTGCATAGGTGCCCTGCAGTTCGAAGAGGCGCCACTCGTTTTAACGCAGAAGAGTTTTTGACTGGGGTCACAGCCCAGGGCTGCCTCTGAGCCCTAAGGTGTGGCGATTCGTAGAACATAGAAAAACTACAGCACAAACAGGCCGTTCGGCCCACAAGTTGCGCCGATCATATCCCTACCTACCAGGCCTATCTATAACCCTCAATCCCATTAAATCCCATGTACTCATCCAGAAGTCTCTTAAAAGACCCCAGCGAGTTCTCCTCCACCACCACCGACGGCAGCCGATTCCACTCACCCACACTCTCTGAGTGAAAAACTTACCCCTGACATCTCCTCTGTACCTACTCCCCAGCACCTTAAACCTGTGTTCTCTCGTAGCGACCATTTCAGCCCTGGGAAAAAGCCTCCGAGAATCCACCCTGTCTATATCTCTCAACATCTTATAAATCTCTATCAGGTCACCTCTCAACCTATGTCTCTCCAGGGAGAAAAGACCGAGCTCCCACAACCTATCCTCATAAGGCATTCGTCTGAGTGCTGACAGTGTGGGGATTCGCAACAGCTCAGGGTAGGGACTGAGGGGGACCAGCTATCATGGACACCTAGTCCAATATGAGTTACCATCCTTTGCAAAGCAAAAAAAAAGGTTTTGACGATAGTACAGGTGTTTTTCTTCCGTGTTTCTTTGCAGGCGGACGGTATGTCTGGAAAACATTTAGCCCAGATGTTTTAAAAGCAACTTAATTACTCATTTCAGCTCAAAATCTGTTGCTTTGATAGAGATAATAAGTTTCTGTTGACACAAAAGATTTTTTGGGAACATGATCGACAGGGTCATGTGATAATGTGGGTAATAGGTAGACTAGGGTTTGTAGCAGGGAGAAAAACTAACTGTTAGAGGTCTGTCAAACTCAGAGGCAGGTACAAGCTGTACCTGAGGACTTACTCTGTCACAACATCTCCCTGAAATCGTCCAGACTGTTAACACAATTTATAGCAAGTATGCCTGGGCTTGCTAACTGTATTTATTTGTAAGAGGTGTTGATCTCTGCCTGAATGGGGTTGATTTGGAACTGAACAAAGAAATATCATTAAGTTTAGATCGTTAATATATCATAAAGTTTTCTTCATTCTTGATGGGACGTGGGCGTTGTTGGCTAGGCCAGCATTTATTGCCCATCCCTAGTTGCCCCTTGGAGGGGCAGTTGAGAGTCAACCACATTGCTGTGGCTCTGGAGTCACATGTAGGCCAGACCGGGGTAAGGACAGCAGATTTCCTTCCCTAAAGGGAACCGGATGGGTTTTTCCCACAATGGGTCATCAGTAGATTCTTAATCCCAGATATTTTTTATTGAATTCAAATTCCACCATTTGCCGTGGTGGGATTCGAACCCGGGTCCCCCAGAACATTAGCTAAGTTTCTGGATTTAAGAAAAACTCTAGTGATAATACCACGAGGCCATCACCTCCTTCTTGTTGGACCTATTGCGCTTTTACCGCCTTACGATTAATAGCTTTAACTACTTGTCACGCCATGCCTTTGGTTTAGGTAACCTCATTGTATCTGTGAGAGAGGGAGAAAGATAGAGAGAGGGAGAGAGAGAGAGACAGAGAGAGAGAGAGAGAGAGACAGAGAGACAGAGAGAGAGAAAGAGAGCATGGTATATTCACATGGTGACATGAAGGCCAGTGTGCTCAATCCCCCAAACCTCACCCTCTTCTCTCGCTCCTCCCTCTCTCTCTTTCTCCCTGGTTCTCTCTCTCTTTCTCTGCCTGTCTCTGTCTGTCTGTCTCTCTGTCTCTTTCTCTGTTTTTCTCTCTCTCTCCGTCTCTCTTTCTCTGTCTCTCTCTGTCTGTCTCTGTCTCTTTCTTCTCTCTGCCTCTCTCTTTCTGTCTCTCTGTGTCTGTTTGTCTCCCTTTCTTTCTTTTTCTGTCTTTCTCTCTCTCTCTCTCTGCCTCTCTCTATCTGTCTGTCACTTTCTTTCTCTCTCTGCCTCTCTCTCTGCCTCTTTCTCTTTCTCTCTTTGTCGCTCTCTCCTCTCTCTCTGACTTTGTATCTCTCTCTCTCTCTGTCTCTCGCTCTGTCTCTCTGCCTCTCTCTCTCTGCCTCTCTCTCTCTCTCTTTCTCTCTCTCTGACTCTTTCTCTCTCTCTGACTTTGTATCTCTCTCTCTCTCTCTCTGCCTCTCTCTCTCTCTCTCTCTCTGTCTCTCTCTCTCTGCCTCTCTCTCTCTGTCTCTCTTTCTCTCTCTCTCTCCAGCTCTATATCTTTCTCTCTCTCTCTGCCTCTCTCTCTATCTCTCTGCTTCTCTCTCTCTCTGTCTCTTTCTCTCTGTCTCTCGTTCTCTCTCTCTCTCCAGCTCTGTATCTTTCTCTCTCTCTCTCTCTCTGCCTCTCTTTCTCTCTCACCGACTTGATATCTCTCTCTCTCTGTGTCTCTGTCTCTCTCTTTCTCTCTCTCTGCCTCTCCCTCTCTCTGTCTCTTTCTCTCTGTCTCCCTTTCCCTTTCTCTCTCTCCAGCTCAGTACCCCTCTCTGTCTCTCTTTCTCTCTCACCGACTCTAAATCTCTCTCTCTCTGTGTCTCTGTCTCTCTCTTTCTTTCCCTCTCTCTCCTGTATCTATAAATCCACCTCAGGCCCTGCCTCCCGTTGACAGCCCCCCAGTGCTGGAACTGAAGCAGTCCCGCCACTGTTGCTCTGACTGTTTTCTGACTGTAATCACATCGCATCAGAACAAATTGCAGTGTCTGCTGCCTATGATGATCTATCCATCTTCTGTGCCTGTCTCTTACCCTCTCGCGCGCGCGCACACACACACACACACACACACACACACACACTCAGGAATCTTAAAAAAAATATGGTGTTCTGGAACGCAGAAACTAATATTTCAACATTAAGCAAATATTCCTGATGTGTGAAGAACATATCTAAGCTGGCAGGGGTAGTTTCAGAGAAGCACATCCCTGAGGCCAGTTCCGCCGAGTCTCAAGTCAATTTATTTGGTGAATTAATAATACTGTTCGCCACGATGAATTATTCACTTAATATTGTCAAACCGTCCCACTAATTCTCGCCCTCGCACCATTCTCCCCTCCCACCTCTTCCTATTTTAGATATAGAATCCCCTCCAGTGCAAAAAGAGGTCGATCGGCCCATCGCGATTCCACCGACCACAATCCCACCAATCCCCATATTCCTACATAGTGACCCCGCTTTAGACTGCACATCTATGGACACTAAGGGGCAATTTAGCATGGTCAATCCCCCTAACCTGCACATCTATGGACACTAAGGGGCAATTTAGCATGGTCAATCCCCCTAACCTGCACATCTATGGACACTAAGGGGCAATTTAGCATGGTCAATCCCCCTAACCTGCACATCTATGGACACTAAGGGGCAATTTAGCATGGTCAATCCACCTAACCTGCACATGCTTGGACACTAAGGGGCAATTTAACTTGGCCAATCCACCTAACCTGCACATCTTTGGACACTAAGGGGCAATTTAACTTGGCCAATCCACCTAACCTGCACATCTTTGGACACTAAGGGGCAATTTAGCATGGCCAATCCACCTAACCTGCACATCTTTGGACACTAAGGGGCAATTTAGCATGGCCAGTCCACCTAACCTACACATCTTTGGACACTAAGGGGCAATTTAGCATGGCCAATCCACCTAACCTGCACATCTTTGGACACTAAGGGGTAATTTAGCATGGCCAATCCACCTAACCTGCACATCTTGGGACACAAAGGGGTAATTTAGCATGGCCAATCCACCTAACCTGCACATCTTTGGGCACTAAAGGGTAATTTAGCATGGCCAATCCACTTAACCCGCAAATTTTTGGGTGTAAGGGGCAATTTAACATGGCCTAACCTGCTCATCTTTGGAGTGTGTGTGGTAACCAGAGCACCGGTGGAAACCCATGCAGATACGGGGCGGGGGAGAATGTGCAGACTCCACACAGACTGTGACCCGAGGCCGGGAGTCGAACCCGGGTCCCCGGGGCAGCAGTGATAACCGCCACACCACCCACATGATGTGAGGCATGCCCTATGCCAGCCACCCGCACCACCCCCCCACCCCCACTGCCTCTGTCGGAAAGGCAGAAAACTGTGTCCCGTCTAATCATCAGCTACAGCTTTCAAGAGGATTCAGTTGATAATCTTAGCGAGCGGCCTTGGAACTGACTTCCTCCAACTGTGTAACTCATTAACTTCACAAAGGCTTTGTTGGAGCCGCCGAGAATTCATTGTGCGGTAATATTTCCTCTTCCAGTTCCCCATTCTTCTCTCTCTTGGAGGCACTGCTTCCTTCTTGTCTTGGCAGCCCTCCAATATCTCACTTCAGTGGTCATCCTTCAAGTGGCAAAGTGCTGAGGCAGGCAAAAAGAACGGAACGGTGGACAAGAGGAATATTCTGGAATGTTACACTGAAGGGGCACATAGCAAGAGGGCAGGAGACGGGCAAATCATTTTGAAGTTTCTTTTTATTGAATGTAGGCTCTTATTAGGATCAAAGAAGGTTTGTCAGGTTGAGTGTGGGATCCTTGCAATGCAGAAGAAGGCCATTCAGCCCATACAGTCTCCACCCAATCTTATCCAGGCTTGCCCCATGTATTTAACCCAATAACCCCTCCAAACCTGTGTATCTTGGGACTCTAAGGAGAAATTTAGCACAGCCAATCCGTCTAATCAGCACATCTTCGGACACTAAGGGGCGAATTTAGCATGGCCAATCCACCTAACCTACACATCTTTGGACACTAAGGGGCGAATTTAGCATGGCCAATCCACCTAACCTACACATCTTTGGACTCTAAGGGGCGAATTTAGCATGGCCAATCCACCTAACCTGAACATCTTTGGACACTAAGGGGCAACTTAGCATGGCCAATCCACCTAACCTGCACATCATTGGACACTAAGGGGCAATTTAGCATGGACAATCCACCTAATCTGCATATGTTTGGACAGTAAGGTGTAATTTAGCATGGTCAACCCACCTAACCTACATATTTTTGGATACTAAGGGGCAATTAAGCATGGCGAATCCACCTAACTGGAATATCTTTGGACAGTAAGGTGCAATTTAGCATGGCCAATCCCCCTAACCTGCACATCTTTGGACACTAAGGAGCAATTTAGCATGGCCAATCTACCTAACCTGCACACCTTTGGACATTAAGGGGCAATTTAGCATGGCCAATCCAAGTAACTTGCACAATTTTGGATACTAAGGGACAATTTAGCATGGCCAATCCACCTAACCTGCACATCTTCGGACAGTAATTTCAATGTAGTATTTACTTATAGAAGAGAACTGGGGTATTCAGAAGGAAACCACACAGACACGGGTGGGGGGATATGTACAAACTCCACATGCACAGTCACCCAAGGCTGTAATCGAACCCGTGTTCCCGGCGCTGTGAGACAGCAACGCTAACCAGTATGCCACGGTGTCACTGCTGGCCTGGTGAACCTTCTTTGAACTGCTTCCAAGGCAGCTTTCTGTAAGTAAGGAGGTCAGTACTGTAGACAATGCTCCGAATGTGGTGTCGCCAATCCCCCCTCCTCCCCCCGCCAGTCCCATACAACCCGAAGCATTATCTGTGTTGGCAATATTCCATCATCTCATTGATAGCTTGGATCTGGCACTAGCTAATGGGGCCTACTCCTGAAGGCAAGCCCGATGCTTAAACTGGTCACCCAATTAGGAGAGTGTTTAATATTTAATCAGCTGCTTGCTAATAATAGGGGACTCAGTGGCAACGGTCAAAGCATTGCGCATATGAGATGCTTTAATTTACCACCAGACAGCATTAATTCAAGATGGGTTCATTGATTTTTTTCGGAATGGTTTCTGGACCTTCCTCATGTAATTACAAACTCCGGGGACCGAGGGGATGGGGGGTTTGGGGGGGGGGGAGGGTAAGGTCGACAGTGTTTAGTCCTCCTCGTGCGCGCTGCCTGGGGCAAGGATCAGATCGCACTCCCAGCCGGAAGCAAATCCAACCCTCTCTCGTTTTGCAGTTTTGCATCGCGCGCTGGGATCAATGTGGATGGGTTCCTCGCTTGGAAAATGAAGGCAGGGATTTGGCAGTCGGGATGAAGGGTGGTTGGTTGGGAGGGGGAGGGGAGAGCTGGAGGAGGAAGTTGGGGGTGGGGGGTGACTTCAGAGAGAGGAGATTCCCAGATTCTCAGAGGATCTGAAGGGATCCATATGGAAGAGGAGCCCCCACTCCCAGAGGTGGGAAGTCCCTGATCAGTTCAAGACAGAAACCAATAAATCCAATTGGGAATTCAGGAGATATGTCTTGACCTGAGGAGAATGGGGACTCACTCCCATGGGGAGTGGGGGAGAATGTGGGATTCGCTCCCAAGGGGGAGTGGGGAGATTGTGGGACTCGCTCCCACGGGGAAGTGGGGTAGAATGTGGGACTTGCTCCCACAGGGAATAGGGGAGACTGTGGGACTCGCTCCCAAGGGGGAGTGGGAAGAATGTGGGACTTGCTCCCAGAGGGAGTAAGGGAGAATGAGGGACTCCCTCCCACGTGGAGTGGGTGAGAATGTGGAACTCGGTCCCATGGGAGAGTGGGGGAGAATGTGGGACTCGCTCCCATGGGGCAGTGGGGGAGAATGTGGGATTCACTCCCATTGGGGAGTGGGGGAATGTGGAACTCGCTTCCACAGGGAGTGGGGGAGAATGTGGGACTCACTCCTATGGGGAGTGGGGGAGAATGTGGGACTCGCTTCCACAGGGAGTGGGGGAGAATGTGGGACTCACTCCTATGGGGAGTGGGGGAGAATGTGGGACTCGCTCCCACGGGGAGTGTTTCAGGTGAATACTGTTTCTCCCTTATGGGACAACCTAGACAAGAGGTCACAGGGTATAGGTTGAGAGGTGGTAGATTTAAAACCTCGATGAGGAGGAACTGGGGGTTGAATTTGTGGAACTCGTTGTGGTGGAGTCTGAATTGTTGAATGATATTAAGAAGGGGATAGATATATTTCTGATAAATAAAAAGGGGTTGAAGGGATATGGGGAACAGGTGGAGAGGTGGATTTGAGACCAGGGAGAGATCAGCCGTGATGTGATTGAATGGCGGAACAGGGTCGAAGGGCAGAATGGTCTACTTCTGCCCCTAATTCCGACTGTACTATGTTGCTGTCCACTAACAAGGTGCTGAAGGCTTGACGCCTACAGGAGCTGTCCACTAATGTGGTCCTGAAAGGTACAAACTGCCGGAGCTCTCCACCAAGGCAGTGCTGAAATATTCAGCGCCCGCCCCCCCTTCAATCCAGGAACTGTCCACCAGCATGGTGCTGAATGTGCCTGAACACCAGCAGCTTACCGCCCCCCCGCCCGCCACCCAGGAGAACTGAAACTTTTCTCATTCATTCATGGGACGTGGGCGTCGCTGGCTAGGCTAGCATTTGTTGCCCATCCCCAGTTGCCCCTTGAGAAGGTGGTGGTGAGCTGCCTTCTTGAATCGCTGCAGTCCATGTTCTGTAGGTTGACCTACATTGCTCTTAGGGAGGGAATTCCAGGATTCCGACCCAGCGACTGCCAAGGAACGGCCGATATACTTTCAAGTCAGGGTGGGTGAGTGGCTTGGAGGGGTACTTGCAAGTGTTAGTGTTCCCATTCATCTGCTGCCCTTGTCCTTTTGAGAAGTCTCACAACACCAGGTTAAAGTCCAACCAGTTTACTTTAACCTGATGTTGTGAGACTTCTTACTGTGTTTACCCCAGTCCAACGCTGGCATCTCCACATCTTGACCTTTTAGACAGTGGTCATGGGTTTGGAAGGCGCTGTCTAAGGATTTTTGGTGAATTGCTGCACTGCATCTTGCACAGCACTACTGCTGCTGAGTGCGGTGGTGGAGGGAGTGAATATTTGTACATGTGGTGCCAATCAAGAGGGCTGCTTTGTTCTGGATGGTGTCAAGCTTCTCGAGTGTTATTGGGAGTCGCACTCATCCAGGCAAGCAGGGAGTATTCCATCGCACTCCTGACTTGTGTCCTTGTAGATGATGGTCAGGCTTTGGGGGGGAGTCAGGAGGTGGGTTACTCACCGCAATATTCCTAGCCTCTGACCTGCTCTTGTAGCCACTGTGTTTATATGGTGTGTCCAGTTGAGTTTCTGGTCAATGGTAGCCCCAAGGATGGGGGATTCAGTGATGGTTGCACCATTGAATGTCAGAGGGCGGTGTTTAGAGTGTCTCTGATTGGTGATGGTCATTGCCTGGCATTTGTGTGGCGCAGATGTCATTTGCCACTTGTCAGCTCAAACCTGGATATTGTTCAGATTTTCTTACAGCTCTCCTTCCTTGTAAAGAACAAAGAACAATGAAAATTACAGCACAGGAACAGGCCCTTTGGCTGTCCAAGCCTGCACCGACCATGCTGCTCGTCTGAACTAAAACCCTACCCGTCTGGGGAACATATCCCTCTATTCCCATCCTATTCATGTATTTGTCAAAACGCCCCTTAAAACTCAATATCGTATCTGCTTCCACTACCTCTCCCGGCAGCGAGTTCCAGGCACCACTACCCTCTGTGTAAAAAAACTTGCTCATACATCTCCTTAAAACATTGCTCCCGCGCCTTAAACCTGTGCCCCCTAGTAATTGACTTTTCCACCCGGGGAAAAAGCTTCTGACTATCCACTCTAACCATGCCCCTCGTAATCTTGCAGACTTCTAACAGGGCACCCCCTCAACCTCCATCGCTCCAGTAAGAACAAACCAAGTTTCTCCAACCTCTCCTCATTGCTAATGCTCTCCATACCAGGTAACATCCTGGTAACTCTTTTCTCTACCCTCTCCAAAACCTTATGGAAGTTCTCTGAATCTCAGAACCCTGTCACTTAGTAAAACATGTCCCAAAGTTGTGTGAATGATTAAAAAAATCACCATCATTACTGGAAGCTCCTTTGAGCAAATTTTTAAAACTGAATATCTTATAAAAAATGTAGAAAGTTTTGAGATTATCCCTGAGCTATTTGGCTGGGCTATAAGACAAAATATCATACTCCCTATTATCAATATCATTCATCTCTGAATGTCTCGAACAAGACCATAAGACATAGGAACAGAATTAGGCCACTCAGCCCATTCAGTCTGCTCTGCCATTCAATCATGGTTGATATAAGAACAGTACAGCACAGGAACAGGCGCTTCAGCCAATCAAACCTGCACCAATTACATTGTTCTTTCTAGACCGACTGCCTGTATCCTTTTGATTTTGATTTGGTTTATTATTGTCACATGTACTGGGATACAGTGAAAAGTGTTGTTTCTTGTGCGCTACACAGAAAAAGCATACCGTTCATAGAGAAGGAAAGCAGAGGGTGCAGAATGTAGTGTTACAGTCACAGCGAGGGTGTAGAGAAAGATCAACTTAATATTGGATTTGATTTATTATTGTCGCGTGTACTGGGATACAGTGAAAAGTATTGTTTCTTGTGCGCTACACAGGCAAAGCATACCGTTCATAGAGAAAGAAAGCAGACGGTCCAGAATGTAGTGTTACAGTCACAGCTAGGGTGTAGAGAAAAATCAACTTAATTTTTAATTTGATTTATTATTGTCACATGTATTGGGATACAGTGAAGAGTACTGTTTCTTGCTTGCTATACAGACAAAGCATACCATCCATAGAGAAGGAAATGACAGAGTCCAGAATATAGTGTTACAGTTATAGGTAGAGTGTAGAGAAAGATCAACTTAATATAAGGTAGGTCCATTCAAAAGTCTGATGGCAGCAGGGAAGGAACTGTTCTTGTGTCGGTCGGTACGTGACTTCAGACTTTTGTATCTTTTTCCTGATGGAAGAAGGTGGAAGAGAGAATGTCCAGGGTGCGTGGGGTCCTTGATTATGCCGGCTGCTTTTCCCCGAGGCAGCGGAAAGTGTAGAGGCTTGTTTGACCTGGGCTTCATTCAGGACCCTTTAGTAGTTCCTTGCAGTCTTGGTCAGAGCAGGAGCCCATACCAAGCTGTGATACAACCAGAAATAATGCTTTCTGTGGCACATCCATAGAAGGTGATGAGAGTTGTAGATGACATGCCAAATTTCCTTAGTTATGGGTTATACAGGAAAGGAAAGAGAGTGGGGTTGAGAAATCTATCTGCCATGATGGAACAGACTCAATGGGCCGAATGGCCCAATTCTGCTCCTGTATTCTATGGTCTTTTAGGCCTGAGACCACTCATGAAAACATCTCACCATTTATTCTATCAAGCTCCCTCAGGATCTTGTGTGTTTGAATAAAGCCACCCCTCACTCTCCTAAACTCCAAAGAATACAGACCCAAACTATTTAATTTCTTTTGATAGGACAACTCTCTCATCCCAGGGATTAGCCTGGTGAATCTCCTTTGGACTGGCTCCAATGTTAATATAGGGTAATTAAAGGGTAGTTGAAGTTGAGAACTCCCTCCCACAACAACACTAGATCAATTGCTCATTTTACCTCTGAAATTAGTGCAACCACAGGTATCAAAGAATGCATAGTAAAGGAGGGCATTTGAAGATCAGCCACACATTCATAGCAAATGGTGTGGATCAGCACTGAGAGGCTGAATGGCCTCTTCCTGTTCCCACCAGAAGTGGCACTTAAGCTGGAGGTGTGGCGATATAATCTGATCTGCTTGTGGATGATATTGAGATTGGCGGAGTTGCGGATAGTGATGAGGGTTGTCAGAGAATACAGCAGGAAGTAGATAGGCTGGAAAATTGGGCGGAGAAATGGCAGATGGAGTTTAATCTGGACAAACGCCAGGTGATGCATTTTGGTAGATCCAATTCAGGGGGCGGGGGGGCTATAAAATTTATGAATTTGCAGAGTAAATGTATGGGTTTATGGGGATAGGGCCTGGGTGGGATTCTGGTTGATGCAGACTTGACAGGCCGAATGGCCTCCTTCTGCACTGTAGGGATTCTATAAGAGTTTTTTGACTGGGCTTCGTTCACATTCCTTTGTAGTTTCTTGCGGTCAAAGAACAAAGAACAACACAGCACGGGAAACAGGCCCTTTGGCCCAATGAGCCCATGCCGCCATTTTAACATTGTGAGTGTCCTCTTCTACCTGTGACCTTTGTCTACGCCTATTGGACTCCACAATAACGGAGCCATAACCAGATTGTGGGATGACTAATTTCGCGACAATTTTTTAGCACCAATCAGCCTAAGAGCACGTTTTTGGGGGTGTGGGAGGAAACCGGAGCACCCGGAGAAAACCCACGTGAGCACGGGGAGAATGTGCAAACTCCCACAGACACTGGCCAGGAGCCTTATCAAGCTGTGATACAATGAGAGAGAATGCTTTCTACGCTAAGAGTCGTAACAGACACGCCGTATTTCCTCAGTGTTTTGAGAAAGTAGAGGCGTTGGTGGCAGTGTGTCAGTGTGGAGGGATCAGGACAGGTTGTTGGCGATCTGGACACCTATAAACTTGAAGCTCTCGACCCTTTCTACTTAGTCCCCGTTGATGTAGACAGGGCCATGTTCTATGAAAGTCGGCCCCTCCTTCGTGGCTGTGTTTATTGAGAATTGACTACACTGATGGTGCAGGGCAGAACCAGGTTCAGTGTTGTTCTGGGTTCATTGTTAACAAGGGAACAAATGTCCAAGCAATGGGACAGATGCAATTGAGCAGTGTAACTTCAACAAGCGAGGGACCGAGATGGTACAGAAAGGAGGGGAGATCCAAAGTTGCCAACCCCAGCAGTTCTATAAATAGATTGTAATTCAGCGAGTTAACAGCAGTGAGTCACTCCTGGGTGCTAGAATATTCTCTGTCAAGCTGAAAGGTGGTGTTATTCCTCAGTCTGTCACTTGAGATAATTGGGGAAGATGTTCTGACTCTCAGTGTTCCAGCCCAGCATCGGTCACCGCTGCTCTGTGCAACATGCTGGAGGAGATAATTGAGACTGAGCTGAAAGCCAGGCACTCCACGCTGCAGTACAGGATGTTGGCCAGATGACAGTGCCATTGCGGGTGACACAGGTGGTACAGCGGGTTAGCACTGTGGCCTCACAGCGTCAGGGGGCTGGTTTTGATTCCTGATCTTGGGTGACTGTCTGGGTGGAGTCTGTACGTTCTTCCCGTTGCTGTGTGGGTTTCCTCTGGGGGGCTCTGGTTTCCTCCCACACTCCAAAGATGTGCAGGTTAGGTGGATTGGCCATGCTAAATTGCCCCTTAGTGCCCAAAGATGTGCAGGTTAGATGGATTGGCCATGCTAAATTGCTCCTGAGTGTCCAAAGATGTGCAGGTTAGGTGGATTGGCCATGCTAAATTGTCCCTTAGTGTCCAAAGATGTGCAGGTTAGGTGGATTGGCCATGCTAACTTGCTCCTTAGTGCCCAAAGATGTGCAGGTTAGATGGATTGGCCATGCTAAATTGCTCCTGAGTGTCCAAAGATGTGCAGGTTAGGTGGATTGGCCATGCTAAATTGTCCCTTAGTCTCCAAATATGTGCAGGTTAGGTGGATTGGCCACGATAAATTGTCCCTTAGTGTCCAAAGATGTGTAGGTTAGGTGGATTGTCCATTCTAAATTGCCCCTTAGTGTCCAAATATGTGCAGGTTAGATGGATTGGTCATGCTAAATTGTCCCTTAGTGTCCAAAGATGTTGTAGGTTAGGAGGATTGGCCGTTCTAAAATGCCTCTTCATGTCCAAAGATGCGCAGGTTAGGTGGATTGGCCATCCTAAATTGCTCCTTAGTGTCCAAAGATGTGCAGGTTAGGTGGATTGGCCATGCTAAATTGCCCCTTAGTGTCCAAAGATGTGCAGGTTAGGTGGATTGGCCATGCTAAATTGCCCCTTAGTGTCCAAAGATGTGCGGATTTGGTGGATTGCCATGCTAAATTGTTCCTCTGTGTTCGAAGATGTGCAGGTTAGATGGATTGGCCATGCTAAATTGCCCTTTAGTGTCCAAGAATGTGTTGGAATGTGTAGGTTTGCTGGATTGGCCATTCTAAATTGCTAAATTTATGTGGAGGCAGAAGGCCGGGCACAGTGGTTAGCACTGCTGCCTCACAACATCTGGGACCTGGGTTCAATTCCCAGCCTTGGGTCACTGTGCGGAGTCTGCACGTTCTCCCCATGTCTATATGGATTTCCTCCAGGTGCTCTGACTTCCTCCCCAGTCCGAAAGACGTGCTGATTAGGGTGCATTAGCCGTGTTAAGTTCTCCCTTAGTGTACCCAAACAGGTGCTGGAGTGTGGCGACTAGGGGGGATTTTCACAGTAACTTAATTGCAGTGTTAATGTAAGATGACTTGCGATACTGATAAACTTGACAAACTTTAAGCTTGAATATTGTTTCTTGCTCCCAATTCTCCCCACTTTCATTCACTTCCCGCCTACAACATTCCCAACTTTCCCCCGGACCCTCAGGTGTTCTCCAGCCGGGTTTCATAGCATCATAGAACCCATACAGTGCAGCAGGAGGCCATTCAGCCCATTGAGCCTGCACCGGCAATAGTCAGAAGCTTTTTCCCAGGGTGGAAGAGTCAATTTCCAAGGGGCACAGGTTTAAGGTGCGAGGGGCAAGATTTAAAGTAGATGTGCGAGGCATGTTTTTAACACAGAAGGTGGTGGGTGCCTGGAACTGTTGCCAGAGGAGGTAGTGGAAGCAGACACAATAGTGAGTTTTAAGGGGCATCTGGACAAATAGATGAATAGGATGGGAATAGAGAGATATGGTCCCCAGAAAGGTTTTAGATCTGTCGGGCAGCATGGTTGGTGCAGCTTGGAAGGGGTGAAGGGCCTGTTCCTGTGCTATAATATTCTTTGTTCTTTCTTAATATTCTTTGTTGTAAATCTGTGGAATTCGCTCCCCCAAAGTGTGGTGGATGCTGGACATTGAGCAAATTTAAGGAGGAGTTAGATAGATTTTTAATTGGTAATGGAATGAAGGGTTATGGAGAGAAGGCAGGAAAATGGGGATGAAGACCATATCAGCCAGGATTGAATGGCAGTGCAGACTAGAAGGACCGAATGGCCTAATTTTGCTCCTATATCTTACGAACTTCGGAACTAGATGGTCCCCTGGAATATGGAGAATGGGGAGCTGTCCAGTAGGTTAGTGCTGAACTGCCCACTCACCTGACGAAGGAGCAGTGCTCCAAAAACTCGCGGCGTTTACTACCAAATAAACCTGTTGGATTTTAATCTGGTGTTGTGAGACTTCTTACAGTGCTGAAGGATTATGTCCTCAGGAGCTGTCCAGTAATTTAGTGCTGAAGGATCATGTCCTCAGGAACTGTCCACTGCTGTGGTGCTGAAAGATTCTGTTCTCAGGTCGCACTGCCCACTGGTTGAACACACGAGGGAGAAAGGAATCGATGTACATGATGATGAGGTGAGTTGATGAGGTGGCGGGAAGAGGCACACATGGATCAGAAATGCCAGAATGTGGCAGATGGGCCAAATTACTTGTGTGTGTGCTGTCAATATTTTGGCTACCAGAGCAGGGCAGAGACTAGAAATACTGCAGTGAGTAACCCACCTCCTGACATCCACCCCCACCCCCCAAAGCCTGTCCACTGGCAATCCTGTGGAGAGTAACTCACCTCCTGAATTGCCTCCAAAGCCTGACCAAGCCAGGAGTGTGATGGAATGCCAGTGGCACAATGGTTAGTACTGCTGCTTTATTGCCACTGTCTGTGCGGAGTCTGTACATTCTCCCCGTGTCTGCGTGGGTTTCCTCCATGTGGTCCAGTTTCAACCCATAGTCTGAAAGATGTACATTGATTGGCAAGGTTAGATTCTCCCTCAGTGTATCTGAACAGGCACCGCAGTGTGGCAACTAGGGGATTTTCACAGTTGCTGGAATGTTAATGGATGTGTTAATGGAAGCCTGCTTGTGACAAATAAATAAACTTTTAACTTTACTTCCCACTTGCCACTGACACACAGTGGCAGCCATGTGTACCATCTGCAAGGCATAAGTCAGGAGTGTGATGGAATACTCTCCAATTGCCTGGTTAAGTGTGGCTCCCAACAACACTCAAGAAGCTCAACATCACCCAGGGAAAAACAGCCCATTTTGTTGCTATCCCTTATGCAAATATTCACACCCTTCACCACTAACACACAGTAGTAGCAGTGTGTACCATTCATAAGATCCACTGTAGCAATTCACCAAAGATCCTTAGACAGCGCCTTCCAAGCTCATGACCATTTCCATTTAGAAGCACAAGAAGGGTAGAAGACACATGGGGAACACCACCATCTGCAAGTTCCCCCTCCAAGCCACTCACCATCCTGACTTGAAAATATATCAGCCATTCCTTCGCAGTCACTGGGTCAAAATCCTAGAATTGTTTCCCTAACGGCAGCATGGGTCAACCTTGGCTGCAGCGATTCAAGAAGACGCTCACCACTGCCTTCTCAGGGTAACTAAGGATGGGCAATAAATGCTGGCTCAGCCAGTGACGCCCATGGCCCATGAATGAATAAATAAAACATTATATACAAGGCAAGGCTCGTAGTTCTGACAGGACTCCTCTCTCAACTCTTAGCTGCTCTCTCTCTTACCCCATCTACCCACCGCTGTGCATCTTACCCAGATTATTGTACCCCTTGAGATTTTTCTTCCATGAACCATTGATTTTATATCTCCTCGACGCGGCGTCATTGGGTTGAGAATATGAGTGTTGCTGCAAAAAGACATGTTGTCGAAGTTTTTCATCTTGCATCCATCAGATCAATCACAAAATGGCTGGGGCACCAATGGGTCTGGTTATCCTTGTTGCTTAAAATTGAGATTGCAGCTGATACAGAAAAGTGGAAGTTGTGCACCCCATTGGGGAGGAGGCTCTGGGATTTTGACCCCAGCCACAGTGAAGGAATGGCCAGCATATTTCCAATTTAGGAGATGATTTGATTTGATTTATTATTGTCACATGTATTGGGATACAGCGAAAAGTATTATTTCTTGCGTGCTACACAAAATATACCATTTATGGAATACATAGGGGAGAAGGAAAGGAGAGGGTGCAGAATGTAGTGTTACAGTCATAGCAAGGGTGTGGAGAAAGATCAGCTTAATATAAGGTAGGTCCATTCAAATGTCTGGTGGCAGCCGGGAAGAAGCTGTTCTTGAGTCGGTTGGTACGTGACCTCAAACTTTTGTATCTTTTCCCCGACATAAGAAAGTGGAAGAGAGAATGTCCGGGGTGTGTGGGGGTCCTTGATTATGCTGGCTGCTTTTCCAAGGCAGCGGGAAGTGTAGACAGAGTCAATGAATGGGAGGTTGGTTTGCACGATGGACTGGGCTACATTCACAACACTTTGTAGTTCCTTGCGGTCTTGGGCAGAGCAGGAGCCCATACCAAGATGTGATACAACCAGTAAGAATGCTTTCTATGGTGCATCTGTAAAAATTGGAACGTGTTGAGGGGCCAGAGGGGGGAACGTGCAAGTGGTAGGTGTTCCCTATGTGTCTGCTCTCCCCACCCTCCCCCACTCTTGTCCTCCTAGCTAGTAGAAGTAAAGTTTTAAAGTTTCTTTATTTGTCGAAAGTAGGCTTATGTTAACACTGTAATTAAGTTCCTGTGATAATCCCCGAGTTGCCACATTCTGGTGCCTGTTCGGGTACACTGAGGGAGAATTTAGCACCTAGCCCGCACATCTTTTGGAGTGTGGGAAGAAACTGGATGAAATTCACGCAGGCACTGGGAGAATGTGCAGACTCTGCACAAACTGTTACCCAAGCCGGGAATTGAACCTATGTCCCTGGCGCTGTGAGGCAGCAGTGCCAGCCACTGCGCCACCATGCTGCCTGTGGCAGGTTTGGAAGGTGCTGTGGAAGGAGCCTTGGCGAGTCGCTGCAGTGCATCTTGTAGATGGTACACACTGCTGTCACTGTGTGTCGGTGGTGGAGGGAGTGAATGTTTGTGGTTAGCGTGTTGATCGAGCGGGGCTGCTTTGTCCTGGATGATATCATAGAGCCATAGAGGTTTGCAGCATAGAAATAGGCCCTTCAGCCCAACTTGTCCATGCCATCCCTTTTTTTAAAACCCTAAGCTGTTCCCAATTGCCCACATTTGGCCCAAATCCCTCTATACCCATCTTACCCACGTAACTGTCTAAGTGCATTTTAAAGACAAAACTGTACCCGCCTCTACTACTACCTCTGGCAGCTCGTTCCAGACACTTACCACCCTCTGTGTGAAAAAAATTGCCCCCTCTGGACTCTTTTGTATCTCTCCGCTCTCACCTTAAACCTATGCCCTCTAGTTTTAGTCTCTCCTACCTTTGAGAAAAGATATTGATTATCTAGCTGATCTGTGCCCCTCATTATTTTGTAGAGGTCTATAAGATCACCCCTCAGCCTCCTATGCTCCAGAGAAAAAAGGTTCCAGTCTATCCAATCTCTCTTTATAAGTCAAACCATCAAGGCCTGGTAGCATCCCAGTAAATCTTTTCTGCACTCTTTCTAGTTTGATAATATCCTTTCTATAATAGGGTGACCAGAACTGTACACAGTATTCCAAGTGTGGCCTTACCAATGTCAGCTAGACGTCCCAACTCCTGTATTCAACGTTCTGACTGATGAAACCTCGGGTCACTGTCTGTGTGGAGTTTTCACATTCTCCTCGTGCCTGTGTGGGTTTCCTCTGGGTACTCCGGTCTCCTCCCACAGTCCAAAGATGTGCAGGTTAGGGTGATTGGCCGGGCTAAGAAATTGCCCCCTTAGTGTCCAGGGATGTGTAGGTTAGAGGGATTAGTGGGTATAATATGTAGGGACGTGGGGTAGGGCCTGGGTGGGATTGTATTTGGTGCAGACTTGATGGGCTGAAGGGCCTCTTTCTGCACTGTAGGGTTAGAACAAAGAACAATGCAGCACGGGAAACAGGCCCTTCGGCCCAACGAGCCCGTGCCGCCATTTTAACAATGTGCTTTTCCTCTTCCACCCTTGACCTGTGTCTATGCTTATGACACCCACATTGGAAACCAACCTATGATTCTAGGAAACCAAGCATGCCAAATACCCTCTTCACCACCCTGTCCCCCTGTGACTCCACCTTCAAGGAGCTACGAACCTGTCACCCCTAGATCTCCTTGTTCTATAACTCTCCCCAACGCCCTACCATGAACTGAGTGCCGAGTGCATGGTTGCAAAGCCAGCTTGTGTTCCTCAGAGCTAAAAATTTGCCATTGTCACACTTTATAGCCTTTATAGATTTGCTAAAATAAGGAATTCCGTCAGTCAGTGTTTGCGCAGGATGGTTGCGGGTGGTGAGTGTGTTAGCTCAACTGCGATGGGGGAGTAGGCATTACAGATGCTGGGTTGATGACGCATTGTTAGCGCACATAGGCAGCTCTCTAGCCACATATCATCGGATATAATCTCTGCTGAATCACGCCAACAACCTCTGACCTTGCTTTGAGGAAGGATGTGGCGCCACTGGAGGCAGTTCAGAGGAGGTCCACCAGATTGATTCCGAGGGGTGAAAGGGTTGACGTAGGAGGAGAGATTGAACAGTTTGGGCTTCTGTGTTGACAAAAGGGTCATCTGGATTTGAAAGGTCAGCTCTCTCCTCTCCTTAGAGATGCTGCCAGACCTGTCATAGAACATAGAACAGCGCAGTACAGGCCCTTCGGCCCTCGATGTGCGCCGACCAGTGGATCCAATCTAATGACCCTCTGACCTAAACTATTCCAATGTTATCCATATGCCTATCCACTGACCATTTGAATGCCCATAAAGTTGGCGAGTCCACAACTGCTGCAGGCAGGGCATACCACGCCCTTACTACCCTCTGAATAAAGAGTATGGTATGTCATACCATAAAATCATAGAATCCTACAGTGCCGCTTAGTATCCAAAGAGGTAGGTTAGGTGGATTGGCCGTGCTAAATTGCCCCTTAGTGGCCAAAGATGTGTGGGTTAGGTGGATTGGCCATGCTAAATTGTCCCTAAGTGGCCAAAAATGTGCAGGTTAGGTGGATGGGCCATGCTAAATTGACCCTAGTATCAGGGGGAATTAGCAGCATACATATATGGGGTTATGGGAATGGGGCCTGGGTGAGATTGTGGTCGGTGCATGCTCGATGGGCTGAATGGCCTCCTTCTGCATTGTTAGGATTCTATGATTCTGGGGAGGCCATTCAGCCCATTGAGTCTGCACCCAGGTCCTACCCAGGTCCTATCCCCGCAACCCCATTAATCTAGCTAGTCCCCCTGGCAAGAAGAGAAAATTTAGCGTCACCTGTTGAGATTTTCCAGCATTTTCTCTTCTCCAGCACCAGCAGTAATTTGCTTTTGAACAGTTTAGGACTTTAGAAGGGAAGTAAAAGCAAAGTTTATTTATTGGTGTCACAAGTCGGCTTACATTAACACTGCAATGAAGCTTCTGTGAAAATCCCCCGAGTCGCGACACTCCGGCACGTGTTCGGGTACACAGAGGGAGAATTTAGCACGGCCAATCCACCTAACCGACACATCTTTCAGACTGTGGGAGGAAACCGGAGCACCCGGAGGAAACCCACACAGACACAGGGAGAACATGCGGACTCCACAGAGACAGTGACCCGAGTCGGGAATCGAACCCAAGTCCCTGGAGCTGTGAGGCAGCAGTGCTGACCTCTGATTGAGGTATATAAAAGGGATTGATAGAATCATAGAATCTTAACAGTGCAGAAGGAGGCCATTCAGCCCATCGAGTCTGCACTGGCCACAATCTCACCCAGGCCCTATTCCCATAACCCCACATATGTATGCTGCTAATTCCCCTGATACTTGGGTCAATTTAGCATGGCCAATCCACCCAACCTGCACAGCTTTGGTCACTTAGGGGCAATTTAGCAAGACCAATCCACCTAGCCTACACATCTTTGGACACTAAGGGGCAATTTATCATGGCCAATCTACCTAGCCTACACATCTTTGGACACTAAGGGGCAATTTAGCATGGCCAATCCACCTAATCTGCACATCTTGGGACACTAAGAGGCAATTAGGCATGCGCTATACAGAGAAAGCATACCATTCATACAGACGGAAAGGAGAGGGTGCTGAATGTAGTGTTACAGTCACAGCTAGGGTGCAGAGAAAGATCAGCTTAATATTTGATTTGATTTATTATCGTCACGTGTACTGGGATACAGTGAAAAGTATTGTTTCTTGCGCCCTATACAAACAAAGCATACGGTTCATAGAGAAGGAAACAAGTGAGTGCAGAATCTAGTGCTGCAGTCATAACTAGGGTGTAGAGAAAGATCAACTTAATACAAGGCTCATTCAAAAGTCTGACAGCAGCAGGGAAGAAGCTGTTCTTGAGTCGGTCGGGACGTGACCTCAGACTTTTGTATCTTTTTCCTGACGGAAGAAGGTGGAAGAGAGAATGTCTGGGGTGCGTGGAGGTCCTTAGTTATGCTGGCTGCTTTGCTGAGGCAGCGGGAAGTGTAGACGGAGTCAATGGATGTGAGGCTGATTTGTGTGATGGATTGGGCTACATTCACAACATTTTGTTGTTCCTTGCGGTCTTGGACAGAGCAGGAGCCCATACCAAGCTGTGATACAACCAGAAAGAATCCTTTCCATTGTGCATCTGTAAAAGTTGGTGAGAGTTGTAGCGGACATGCCAAATTTCCTTAGTCTTCTGAGAAAGTAGAGGCATTGGTGGGGCTTTCTTAACTATAGTGTCAGCATGGGGGGGACCAGGACAGATTGCTGATGACCTGGACATCGAGAAACATGAATCTCTCGACCCTTTCTACTTTGCCCTTATTGATGTAGACAGGGACATGTTCTCCTTTACGCTTTTTGATGTCGATGACAATCTCCTTTGTTTGGTTGACA
Organism: Carcharhinus amblyrhynchos; assembly: GCF_965287045.1. Classification (NCBI taxonomy): domain Eukaryota; kingdom Metazoa; phylum Chordata; class Chondrichthyes; order Carcharhiniformes; family Carcharhinidae; genus Carcharhinus; species Carcharhinus amblyrhynchos. The sequence goes on from NW_027650143.1 coordinate 89,358, forward strand.
TTGAGGGACAGATTATTGTCACCGCACCAGTTCACTAGATTCTCTATCTCACTCCTGTACTCTGTCATTGTTTGAGATCTGACCCACTATGATGGTGTCATCAGCAAACTTGAGAATCGAGTTGGAGAGGAATTTAGCCGCACAAGTCATGGGTGTATAAGGAGTATAGTAAGGGGCTGAGAAGGTTTCATCGGTCAGAACATTGAATACAGGAGTTGGGACGTCTTGTTGAAGTTGTACAAGACATTAGTAAGGCCACCCTTGGAATACTGTGTACAGTTCTGGTCACCCTATTATAGAAAGGATATTTTTAAACTAGAAAGAGCGCAGAAAAGATTTACTAGGATGCTACCGGGACTTTGAGTTATAAGGAGAGGCTGGATAGACTGGGACTTTTTTCCCTGGAGCGTAGGAGGCTGAGGGGTGATACTTGTAGAGGTCTATAAAATAATGAGGGGCACAGATCAGCTAGGTAGTCGATATCTTTTCCCAAAGGTAGGGGAGTCTAAAACTAGAGGGCTCGGGTTTAGGGTGAGAGGGGAGAGATAGAAAAGTGTCCACAGGGGCAATTTTTTCACACAGAGGGTGGTGAGGGTCTGGAACGAGCTGCCAGAGGTAGTCGTAGAGGCGGGTATAATTTTCTTTGAAAAAGCAGTTATACAGTTACATGGTTAAGATGGGTATAGAGGGATATGGGCCAAATGTAGGTAATTGGGACTACCTTAGTGGTTCAAAAAAAGGGACAGCATGGATAAATTGGGCCAAAGGGCCCGTTTCCATGCCCTAAATCTCTTTGACCCTTTGAGTCCTCGAGGAAGAGTTAATGTTGAATGGCAGAGACTGAACTCATAGAATTCATGGGATCACTACAGTGCAGAAAGAGGCCATTCGGCCCGTCAAGTCTGCACCAACAACGATCCTACCCAAGCCCTATCCCCATCTCACCACATATGTACCCCGCTAATTCTTCTAACCTACACATCCGAGGACAAGGGTCAATTTAGCATGGCCAACGCAACTGACCCGCACATCTTTGGACTGTGGGAAGAAACCGGAGCACCCTGAGGAAACCCACGCAGACACGAGGAGGGGGGGGAATGTGCAGACTCTACGCAGACCCAAGCCGGGAATTGAACCCGGGACCCTGGTGCCGTGAGGCAACAGCGCTCGAGGATTCAAAGACTCAAAGAGGTTTACAGAATGGAAACAGGCCGTTCGGCCCAAATTGTCCATGCCGTCCCTTTTTTTGAGCCACTAAGCTAGTCCCAATTGCCCACATTTGGCCCATATCCCTCTATACCCATCGTGCCCATGTAACTGTCTAAATGCTTTTCAAAAGACAAAATTGTACCCGCCTCTACTACTGCCTCTGGCAGCTTGCTCCAGACACTCACCACCCTCTGAGTGAAAAAGTTGCCCTTCTGGACTCTTTCGTATCTCCCCCCCATCACCTTCAACCTACGCCCTCTAGTTTTAGACTCCCCTACCTTTGGGGAAAAGTTATTGACTATCTATCTTATTTATGCCCCTCATTATTTTATAGACCTCTACGAATATCACCCCTAAGCCTCCCACTGTGCCACCGTGGTGGCGGAGAAAGTGCGTGGGTGATGCTTTCAAACTCGGGAAGTTCCGAGGAGCGAATTGCGTCCACAAGAGCGGCGCCCTGAGTTGGCGAGGAGAGGGCACCGCTGTGAAAGGGAAAGGTGGGGTCATTGTTCCTCTTTCTTTCTCTGGAGGAGAGCTAAATGAGAATCATGTCCATGTTCCAAATCGACCCTCTCGCCCGCCCAGAAATTGAGAAAGGCTCGGGAATGAAAAGAACTGTCCGCTCTGAGAGAGAGAAGTCTTCAGCTGTGCAGAGACAGCTCTGGTAATGAAAGGATTGTTCACCTCCCACTCAAGATGAAAGCAAGATAGGGAGGGCAAAGGAATGACAAAGCGCAGAGATGTCAAAGTGCAGAGACGGCGACAACGTGCTGGATAATGGAACTCGCGGCAACGTATTATTCTCTGTGTTTGCCCCTCGATTGAGAGCTCGTATTCCTGTTGATGCGGCTGGCTGCATTGTATGCAGGGCTGGTTGCACCTTGAGATTGGCTTCTGGAGAGAGAGAGAGAGAGAGAGAGAGAGTGGGGGGGTCTGGCATGCCTGATACATACTGCAAAGCGGCAGGGAGACATTCAACTTGAGCTTTATCAGCTTTCTTACGCCCCCAGTAGGGGTGGGGGTAGAAGCTGGGGAGGGGGGGAGCGTTGCTGGGCGTGGGTCAAAGCTTCACCCTTCACACCTAACCATTTTTGGACACTAAGGGGGCAATTTAGCATGGCCAATCCAGTTAACCCCCACATCTTTGGACACTAACTGGCAATTTAGCATGGTCAATATCCCTAACCTACATATCTTTGGACACTAAGAGGCAATTTAGCATGGCCAATCCATCTAACCTGGACATCTTTGGACATTGAGGGTCAATTTAGTATGGCCAATCTACCTAACCCACACATCTTTGGGCACTAAGGGGCAATTTAGCATGGCCAATCCCCCTACCCTGCACATCTTTGGACACTAAGGGGCAATTTAGCATGGCCAATCCATTGAACCTACACATCTTTGGACACTGAGGGTCAATTTAGCACGGCCAATCCACTGAACCTGCACATCTTTGGATACCAAGGGGCAATTTAGCATGGCCAATCCACCCAACCTGCACATCTTTGGACATTAAGGGGTAATCTGCTTCATGACTGAGAAAGGTAGATAGATTTTGGGGCAAAGGGTTCACAGAATCATACAATCATACGGTGCAGAAGAGGCCCTTCAGCCCATCGAGTTCGTACCGACTCATAAGAAACATCTGACCTGCCCACCCAATCCCACTTGCCAGCACTTGGTCCCACAGCCCTGAATGTTACGGTGTGCCAAGTGCCCATCCAGGTACTGTTTAAAGAATGTGGGGCATCCTGTCTCCACCACCCTCCCGGGCAGCACGTACCAGACCCTCACCACCCTCTGGGGAAAAAATCTTCTCCTCAAATCCCCCCCAAACCCTCACTTTTAACTTGTGTCCCCTCGTAACTGACCCTCCAACTAAGGGGGACAGCTGCCCCCTATCTACCCCGTCCGTGCCCCTCATAAGCTTGTACCCCTCGATCAGGTTACCCCCCTCAGTCTTCACTGCTCCGGACTAAACAACCCAAGCCTTTCCCAACCTCTCTTCATAACTCCAATGCTCCATCCCAGGCAGCGTCCTGGTGAATCTCCTCTGCAACCCCCTCCAGTGCGATCACGTCCTTCCGATAATGTGGAAACTAAGACAGCTGGATTAAAAGCAAAAGATTAACCGGAATCTTATTTAAATAGCATACAGCCAGTACACAGTCATGTATCTTCGACCCACACAGAATTAAATTTGATTTGATTTGATTTATTATTCTCACGTGTATTGGGATACAGTGAAAATTATTGTTTCTTATGCATGCTATACAGACAAAGCATACCATTCATAGAGTACATCGGGGAGAAGGAAAGGAGAGGGTGCAGTTTCAGCGAGGGTGTAGAGAAAGATCAGCTTAATATTTGATTTGATTTATTATTGTCTCACATATTGGGATACAGTGAAAAGTATTGTTTCTTGTGCGCTATACAGGCAAAACATACCGTTCATAGAGAAGGAAAGGTGAGGGTGCAGAATGTAGTGTTACAGTCACAGCGAGGGTGTAGAGAAAGATCAGCTTAATACTTGATTTGACTTATTATTGTCACATGTATTGGGATACAGTGAAATGTATTGTTTCTTGTGCACTATACAGACAAAGCATACCATTCATAGAGAAGGAAAGGAGAGGGTGCAGAATGTAGTGTTACAGTCACAGCTAGGGCATAGAGAAAGATCAACTTATTGCGATATAGGTCCATTCAACAGTCTGACAGCAGCAGGGAAGAAGCTGTTCTTGAGTCGGTTGGTACGGGACCTCAGACTTTTGTAAACTTTTCCCGATGGAAGAAGGTGGAAGAGAGAATGTCCGGGGTGTGTGGGTGTGGGGGGGGGTCCTTAATTATGCTGTCTGCTTTTCCTGAGTCAGCGGAAAGTGTAGGCAGAGTCAATGGATGGGAGGCTGGTTTGTGTGATGGGACTGGGCTACATTCACGACCCTTTGTAGTTCGTTGCGGTCTTGGGCAGAGCAGGAGCCCAGACCAAGCTATGATACAACCAGAAAGGATGCTTTCTCTGGTGCATCTGTAAACAGTGGGGAGAGCTGTAGCCGACATGCCAAACTTCCTTCGCCTCCTGAGAATGTTGAGGCGTTGGTGGGCGGAATGTCATCCTGTTTTATTAATGACTGCCCTGCACTGTCTATGAACCCGGGAACTTGTGCTAAATTGAATAAAACATGTTTAGTTGTTGACTAATGGCAGCAGAGAGGAGGGCAATGAACAATATTTTTATTCATTCTTGTTGCTGGCTGGCCAGCATTTATTGTCCATTCCTAGTTGCCTCACACCCCTCACTGTAACACTCTCTGATATACCCCACACCCCCTCACTGTAACACTCTCTGATATACCCCACACCCCCTCACTGTAACACTCTCTGATATACCCCACACCCCCTCACTGTAACACTCTCTGATATACCCCACACCACCTCACTGTAACATTCTCTGATATACCCCACACCCCCTCACTGTAACACTCTCTGATATACCCCACACCCCCTCACTGTAACACTCTCTGATATACCCCACACCCCCTCACTGTAACACTCTCTGATATACCCCACACCCCCTCACTGTAACACTCTCTGATATACCCCACACCCCCTCGCTGTAACCCTCTCTGATATACCCCACACCCCCTCACTGTAACACTCTCTGATATACCCCACACCCCCTCACTGTAACACTCTCTGATATATCCCACACTCCCTCACTGTAACACTCTCTGATATATCCCACACCCCCTCACTGTAACACTCTCTGATATACCCCACACCCCCTCACTGTAACCCTCTCTGATATACCCCACACCCCCTCGCTGTAACCCTCTCTGATATACCCCACACCCCCTCACTGTAACCCTCTCTGATATACCCCACACCCCCTCACTGTAACACTCTCTGATATACCCCACACCACCTCACTGTAACACTCTCTGATATACCCCACACCCCCCTCACTGTAACACTCTCTGATATACCCCTCACCCCCTCACTGTAACACTCTCTGATATATCCCACACCCCCTCACTGTAACACTCTCTGATATACCCCACACACCCTCACTGTAACACTCTCTGATATACCCCACACACCCTCACTGTAACACTCTCTGATATACCCCACACCCCCTCACTGTAACACTCTCTGATATACCCCACACCCCCTCACTGTAACACTCTCTGATATACCCCTCACCCCCTCACTGTAACACTCTCTGATATATCCCACACACCCTCACTGTAACACTCTCTGATATACCCCACACCCCCTCACTGTAACACTCTCTGATATACCCCACACCCCCTCACTGTAACACTCTCTGATATACCCCACACACCCCTCACTGTAACACTCTCTGATATACCCCACACCACCTCACTGTAACACTCTCTGATATACCCCACACACCCTCACTGTAACACTCTCTGATATACCCCACACCCCCTCACTGTAACACTCTCTGATATACCCCACACCCCCCTCACTGTAACACTCTCTGATATACCCCTCACCCCCTCACTGTAACACTCTCTGATATATCCCACACCCCCTCACTGTAACACTCTCTGATATACCCCACACACCCTCACTGTAACACTCTCTGATATACCCCACACCCCCTCACTGTAACACTCTCTGATATACCCCACACCCCCTCACTGTAACACCCTCTGATATACCCCACACCCCCTCACTGTAACACTCTCTGATATACCCCACACCCCCTCACTGTAACACTCTCTGATATACCCCACACCCCCTCACTGTAACACATCTGATATTCCTGTCTCCCTCTCTCCTTCTACCGACTCTACATAAATATTCTGAACCTGTCCTTCTCCTCTCTGGGCCGCCAAGTTCTGAATGATAGGAGATAATGCCTTGTGTACTCTGAGTGCCTGTCACGTCGCACACCTCTGTCTCTCTCTCTCTCTTTCTCCCTCTCTCTGGCCGTACCTCATGATACTGTCAATTTTATTGTTGCTGGCAAGATCTGTGTTTCTTCTGCACTCTGCCCATTCCTACTTGTCCTGTTTACGCCATCTCGCAACCAAGTCTCTCTCTCTTAGAAAAACGCCCAAAAGAATTTCCTCAGCTTTCCCAGGACATCAAAGCTCTCTCCCACCTGGACTCCAATGAAACAGAATTACACATTCCTTCTGCGAGTCCAACAGCAGTCAGCTACCCGGGTTTGATTCCCGTCTTGAGTCGCAGTCCGCCTGGAGTCTGCACATTCTCTCCCCGTGTCTGCGTGGATTTCAAGGGCAGCAGGGTGGCACAGCGAGTTGGCTCTGCGGCCACACAGCGCCAGGGGCCTGGGTTCGATGCCCGGCCTCGGGTCACTGTCTGTGTGGGGTCTGCACATTCTCCCCGTGTCGGCGTGGGCTCCCTCCGGGTGCTCCGGTTTCCTCCCACAGTCCAAAGAGGTGTAGGTTAGGTGGATTGGCCGTGCTAAATTGTCCCTAATCCTGGGAACTCCCTCCCTAACAGCACTGTGGGTGTACCTACACCACACACACGGGGACTGACTGATGTCCAATCACAAGCCTGGAACTCCCTCCCTAACAGCACTGTGGGTGTACCTACACCACACACACGGGGACTGACTGATGTCCAATCACAAGCCTGGAACTCCCTCCCTAACAGCACTGTGGGTGTACCTACACCACACATGGGGACTGACTGATGTCCAATCACAATCCCGGAACTCGCTCCCTAACAGCACTGTGGGTGTACCTACACCACACATGGGGACTGACTGAGGTCCAATCACAAGCCTGGAACTCCCTCCCTAACAGCACTGTGGGTGTACCGACACCACACACACGGGGACTGACTGATGTCCAATCACAATCCTGGAACTCTCTCCCTAACAGCACTGTGGATGTACCTACACCACACACAGGGGACTGACTGATGAATTCAAGATGGCGGCTCACCCACCACCTTCTCTAAGGGGGCAATTAAAGATGGGTGATAAATGGAGTGAAAAATGGTGAGTCTTTGTGGTGATGTGTATAATATCAAAGATGGCTTGAGGTTAGATTTGATTTATTATTGCCACATGTACTGGGATACAGTGAAAAGTATTGTTTCTTGTGTGCTATACAAAGCATACCATTCATAGAGAAGGAAAGGAGAGGGTGCAGAATGTGGTGTTACAGTCACAGCGAGGGTGTAGAGAAAGATCAGCTTAATGCGAGGTAGGTCCATTCAAAAGTCTGACAGCAGCAGGGAAGAAGCTGTTCTTGAGTCGGTCGTTACGTGACCTCAGACTTTTGTATCTTTTTCCCGATGGCAGAAGGTGGAAGAGAGAATGTCCGGGGTGTGTGGGGGGGTCCTTGATTATGCCGGCTGCTTTTTCCCGAGGCAGCGGGAAGTGTAGACGGAGTCAATGGATGGGAGGCTGGTTTGTGTGATGGGACTGGGCTACATTCACAACCCTTTTGTAGTTCCTTGCAGTCTTGGGCAGAGCAAGAGCCCAGACCAAGGTGTGATACAACCAGAAAGGATGCTTTCTATGGGGCATCTGTAAAAGTTGGTGAGAGTCATGGCGGACATGCCAAATTTCCTTAGCCTCCTGAGAAAGTAGAGGCGTTGTTGAGTTATAGTGTTGACATGGGGGCACAGAGACAGGTTGTTGGTGATGTGAGGCAGGGTTCCAGATCAGAGGAGGATTAAAACGAAATGTTCTGTAAAGATCTAGTGTCACAAGCAGGCTTACATTAACACTGCAATGAAGTTACTGTGAAAATCCCCCGGCCGCCACACTCCGGTGCCTGTTCGGGTTACACTGAAGGAGAATTTAGCACGGCCAATGCACCCTATCCAGCACGTCTTTTGGACTGTGGGAGGAAACCAGAGCACCCGGAGGAAACCCTCACAGACACGAGGAGAACATGCAAACTCCACCCCGACAGTG